>NW_027192149.1:838729-882970 GCF_041956525.1 Rhizomucor pusillus
AAGGTCATATCACTTCTCTTCTCGTGATATCATATGTATGAAATCATCATTTGTGATTCGTCCTATCGTCAATGAATAACAGCTGTATACTTTGCTTGGGTCTCTTCTTTTGCAAGGAGATACCGATGCATACAACAATTAAGTATGGTGGTCTCCGTAATGCAATAATGTCGTTTGGTTGAATTTGGTCGAATACTTTAACTGTGAAAATCGTAAGCATTTGCATATCATCATTCTCATTTGCTGTAATCAGATGGTATGGGCTTTTCTAAACTCTCAGGATTTTAAAACATCTTTGTCACCTTTTTTTGTATTGTTATTTAATATCATTGTGACTGATAAATTGTCACGTATTTCTTTGATAAAAGGTATCATGAGACCATACAGTCAAACAATGCTGTCACCAAAATGTCCTAAATGTGAATAAATATTCTATCGACTGGAATACGATGAAGCAAAAGATCCCCTGTTGCGTTGCCAATCTGGCACATTCTCGTGATGTTTTGTTATAAAGTAAATCGATAAATGTGCAATTTTACTTTGTGGATTAATGCGCCAACAATTTTTGAAAAAGCTGTAGTCTCCGAAATTCCTGCACTGCTTCACAGCGACTCTTTCCCTATTGCACCTCCGATGTCAGTCAAGGTAATGGGCCTTCATTTCTTAGGGAGAAAGTGCAAATATCTAAAGTAAAATTGGTTCAGTATTTGTCCCAGAAAGTAGCCCAGGCGATCGATGAGGAGCTCATGGGAGCAGTTGGGGGATTCTCGGTCGACCAACTCATGGAGCTTGGTAAATCGTGGAAATGCATAAATCTTGAGAGACATACTTAAAAGTTTATTTATTGCTTTAGCCGGTCTCAGTGTCGCGCAAGCTGTTCAAAAGACGTTTGACAAGGCTCAGTTCCCCCGCGTATTAGTTTGCGTTGGTCCAGGTTTGCATTAATTTTCGGGGGGAGGGGGGTTGATATCTAATCATTTTGTTGCTGCTATGTAGGAAACAATGGCGGTGATGGTAAATACATAATCAACAGCATCAATCTTTGGACATGGTCTTCTTGTATGGATTAAAGTAAAATTTTGTTGCAATGTTAGGTCTGGTAGCCGCGCGACACCTGTATCACTTTGGCTACAAACCGTCGCTGTGCTATCCTAAACAATCCAGCAAGGATCTGTACAAGGTATCGTGCATACCTTTTGTCAAAAATACAAGGCCGAACTTCTAAGATGCCTGATAGCGATTGTTGACGCAATGCCAACAATTGGAGCTGCCTGTATATCAAGAATTTGGATCGCAGGCAGACCAAGCGGACGTACTTGTCGATGCAGTGTTTGGATTCAGTTTCAAAGGCGAAGTGCGCGAGCCATTCAAGGATGTCATAAGGTACTTTGAGACGACAAAGAAACCTATCGTGTCGGTCGATATTCCTTCTGGATGGGATGTTGAGAAAGGTCCCACCGAACATGTCAAGTTCCAACCTCAAGTCCTCGTATCACTGACAGCACCGAAGCAATGCGCGAACTTCTTCAAGGGAAAGCATCATTATCTAGGAGGTCGGTTTGTTCCTCCGACTATAGCAAAGAAATACGATTTTGAGGTCCCCACATTTCCTGGAGCAGAGCAAGTAGTTGAACTGCCTCCAAACAGTGGCTCTCTTTAATTTAGAATGCAATAAACAAATAACTAGAACATCAAAAATGTGAAATGTACTCTATTACACTGGGCGCCACACTTCTTGTCTTTAGAAGCGTCTCTCGCCATTCTTGCTCTGGGTCTGAGAGAAACGTGATTGCTCCACCTGCACCGACAGAGATACCTACTCACCCTGTAAATACTTATTTCGTTATACGTTGAAGTTATACAATACCTAAGCCATTGGCATTCCTGCTGGCTACAGCTGTCCGAATAACAACGCTGAAATCGGCGCTACCATCCAAGGAAAAGTATCCGAGGCATCCAGAGTATACGCCGCGTGGTTTGTGTTGCTCTAAGTCATCCAATATCTGCACAGACCGTAGTTTAGGCGCGCCGGTCATTGAACCTGGCGGAAAACATTTGCGGACGGCGTCGACGCTCGATACTGCAGGCTGTAGTTTGGCTCGGACAGTAGATACCAAATGATGCAGCTTTTCGTACGTTTCGACATGCATTAATTTTGGAACGCTGACACTGCTTGGGTCGCACACTTGAGCCAAGTCATTTCGAATCAAATCGACAATCTGGTAGCAATAATGTAAATACGAGTTTCAGCAACTTTGTATGCATTGTTGATACTCACCATCAAATTTTCGGCACGTTCCTTGACGTCTTGCCAAAGGGTTTGCTTGCGACGTTCATCTTCTGCAGTTACGCGTTCACTGCATTTTTCATCACATCCATTCTCGCACACGCAATCGAGCGCACGAGCCGTCGTTCCCTTGATAGGTTTCATTTCCGCTTGGCCGTCTGCCGATACGCTGATAAATCGCTCAGGACTGGAGCTTAGCAACGTCAGAGATGAAAACTCCAGGAACGCAGAGTACGGTGCCGGGTTATTTCTGCGCAGATATTGCGTATATAAATGCCACAGATTGATGTCCTTGTCCAGAAGAGGAGAAAAAAAGCGCGTTGTCAAGCATAACTCATATGACTCGCCTTCACGGATCTCGTGGATGCATTTTTCGATGGCTTTCAGGTATCTCTCACGTTGCTCTTCGGCCCTGAAAAGATCGAATATACGCGAGTCAGGTATACAGATGGACGACGTGGATGATGTCGGTGTCAGCGTTGCAAACTCGTCTGTGCCCTTGAATCGTACAACCGAGTCCGACACTGCACGCTCAGCCTTGTCTAGCCACTCCTCTGCAGCTGCTTCAGTGTTAAAACCTACAAGGTCGTCGGCGCTGTTGTCTCGAGTAGACACCAAGCAGCATGCACGGATTTCTCGCAACATCGTATCAAATATCCAAAATCGATCGATGAAATGGAAGCCAGCGTCGGGTTCAGATGCGCACTTGCAGCATGGAACGTCACCGATGGAGTTATGTTTACACTTGCATAGTTGTTCCTTGGGTGTCACGTAACCGTCCATGCTTTCGCGTTTCATTTCATAACCGAAATATCCGATAAATCCACCCTGAAATTTCTCGTTCGATCCATCGTTCTGCAGCTGGCACTGCTTGATTTTGCGCGATAGAAAGTCAAAAAAGGTTTCGCCTGGTTCTAAAGTCGTAATCGACTTGTTTCCAGAGCGATTATTCCTGTTCACCTGCCGGTGCAGTGTAGAGTACGTGATCGAATACGCTGGATCCACGGAAAGCACAGACATTTTTGAATATGGCGAAGATTTCTAACCAACGCATCGGTTAGTTTGTTGAAAAGTTACAATTCTGAATATTTACATACTCGGTTGCTATCTAGCCACGACACTGTGCGAACCGGCAACGCACCAGTGATCTTTAATTGCTGAACCAAATCCTCTGGTTCCACCCAAGTATAGATTGTCCGAGATATCAAGCGGTAAGAGGCACTTGGAGGCGGACAAGTAGTATGCTGCCGTGCAACAGAGAAGGAATGATCGAGCGATGCATCGTCGATCTCGCGATGCTGCTAATAGAAGAAAGGCGAAATTAATAAACCGAAAAACGCTGCATTCAATGCAGAAGCATACCTTTTCGCACCACCGCAGGGTTTCCAGCATAAAGTTGTGTATCATTTGCGCTCCAAACTCGCTCGAAACAGACTCGGGATGGAACTGAACGCCCCACAACGGTAGTTCCTTATGTTGGAAACCCATGATTGTGATGAGATCGTTCGGTTGCGTTTGTGGGTGATGGAGAAAATGATAATGGGCTTCACCGTTTTCTTTTCCATCGTCTGCAAGATACTTTGATTCTTTGAGCGCTTCAACATCTGCATCGTTCTCATAGCAGTAAGCAGTGAGCATCAAGCTATCCGGTAACGCTGCTGCACGTTAGCAAAGAAAGCGAACATTCCCGAATCCCGGATGAACAAAACTTACAATTCTTATCGACGACCAGTGAATGATATCGAACAGCCCAGAAGGGTGTGCTGCAGTTTGAAAACATTGGACTGTTATCAGCACACACATTGATTTGCGAAATTCGACCGTGCATGATGCGGGGGGCGTAAATCACCTACATCTGAGTTCAGCAGATGCTCTTACTTGCTTTGTCTTTCCTTCTTTACCTTGCCTCCCAGGACGTGTGCCAGACCTTGGTGACCCAGACAGACACCGAATATCGGTCTGTGATATTGCTTCTGTGAAAGATCCAACTGAGCGCTGAGTAGATCGCTACAGATACCGAAATCCTGAGAAAAAAGATAGTTAAATTTCCCTGCGAAGGTTTAAACTTTTTTTGACAGCAGCTGTCAAACATACAGAACCCCTTTCTGGACGTCCAGGACCGGGCGATATGACAATGTTGTCGAACTGCGGAAGAATTCGATCCTTGAATTCGTCCCTAATATTCGTGTGTAAAAAATCCAACGTCGCCCTGGATCGATACCGATAACCCGACTCCTACCAAGTAAACTGATCGTTGCGAATCACGGCAACGTTGGCCACGTTGCCAAAGAGCTGTAACAGGTTGAATGTATATGAATCATAGTTGTCGATGATTAGTGTTTTGACATGTTGAAGTCTATCCAATGTTGAGGCTGTGAACATCCCTAGAGAAAAGAAGCGTCCGTCTGTTCCTCGGATATATATTCTGTCCTGTCGGAGCAGGGTCACAGGTTACCAATGGTAATCATTTGAAGAAAACGATAGAGTCAACTTCGAGAGTTTCTCGCATGGAGAACTATGTATATCGTCGGGTTCCTGTTGAGCATTCAACGAAGCTTTTACTCATCATGTTCGTAATCGTAGTCCTAGACCAGTCAAATTGATACCCCTGAATTATAGAGACTTGGCTGCTCTAATATATCAAACGCCTTTACATGATAAATTACAAGAGCTATCGATACGATGTATCGTCGAGATAGCAAATCTTCCCCATGGAGATAAACTTAGGCAGTTGATTGTTTTCTATCTACAGTTTCATTTGCTACATCTTCTTGATTAGAGGAACCTGTCATATATTGCGGTCTGTCGACAACTCTCGATACTATAGTCATATCTATGATTCCTTTTACGAAATATCCACCCCCTCAACACGTTTACCAGCCCATGAGCTTATATCTCTAATCATTTACAACGCGCGGATCGTTCGACAATACGCAGATGCCACATCCTGGTAAGCCAAAAGTATACCGACTCCATATTTGTGTGCGCAAAGACAAAAAACAACGGTGTTTGTTCCAACATTGTTCGACATACAGCGATGTGTACTTTTTATTCTACATTGCGAAGTACGACGAGAAACAACGTCTTGCGGAATCGCGTCTTGATTTAGTGGGCCTTCTTGCCACCAGCCACTGTTCAACAATTAGCATGAGGTTAGCTACAGTGTACTCGGAATAGAATAAAGAAGCATATTTACGTACAAGCAGGGTTTCTGGGGTCGTTTTTATATTCGTCACCTAGACAAGGAGATCAATCGAGTGAACAAATTTGTGTCTTTGTTTCCCCAAAAGGTTTCCCTCTCCAGCTTACTGTTGATCATGGCGGTCTGGATCTTTGCAATATAGTAAAAGACGACGACGCCACCAACGATGAAGGGAGCAGCAGGGCGCAAAACGGGGGTGTTGAACTTGCGGAAGCCGAACATTTTTTACTTTAGCTTTGCGTTGATGGAGAAGGACGTAAGGCAGAACCCGAAAAGTGTTTTTCAACCCGTCAAGGGGTCCGACCGGGGACGACGACGTCATACGTGCCGCCTCCAATTTGCCCGCCCTGCAACCATCCGCTCCTAGCTATGACAAAACTGAGAAAAAATTACCTGTATCTTTACTTTAGAATAATGAAAACAGAGTTGCAGCTAAAATTACATTTGCATCCACACATTTTGGACAAAATTTTCTTATTCAAGTACGTAACGTTATCTTGTCTTGAAAACGAGAGAGGGAAAGAAGAAGAAGAAGAAAAAGAAAAGCTACTATTAGACTGTTCAGATATGAATAAAGTGCAAATAGCATATCAACTTTGAAAGGCCAAGTTCGACTTAATAATTGACAACTTGCTACTGTCAATAAGAGTTAATGTAGATACAAACTTGGCAAGCCAGCACCCTTATAGATCGCAGTGCATGCATACTGCTGTTGAATTCCAATCTAATCGATCCTTTTTGGACCTGTATATCAAAGGTACTTGAGTTATCTAGTTAGTAAAAAAAGTAAATATGACGAAGCCAAGACGATAGTTTAAGAAATAAGCAATGCAGCAACGCAGTTGCGTAATTTCATATGGCAGTTGTACAACTTTCTTGTCATTGCGGTCGGTCATGCCGTAAATATAGATATATTATGCAAATGATAGTCGCAAAATGTTAAAAAAGCAGCAGGGCCCATTGTAAGGAGAGGTAGATCTTGACATTTTTCTTTTCCAGTGCAACCGAACGCAGTAGCCGTGATTGATTGGAAAATGAGCCTGTATCTCAGGCTTCCAGTTCAATTCACATGAGCGATAATATCGATCAGTTCAAAATAGATGCGGAACACCTGATTGCCGCAGCAATGCCTGACTATTGGCGTGTCTAAATCCGAGAAGCAAGATACAATGACATAAGTGGCGTAAATGCAATGCAGAGCGTCGATGAAGAGTCTTCTAGTTGAAAGAAAGGAAATAGGGCTTGAGATTGCTTGTACACATCGAATCTGATCTAGAAGCATAGATGCTACTAAGGTGTAAAGTAGATCAAATTCCTTCCATTCGATTTGGATGCAACTCTAAATCCGCCAAATAAACCTTCATTCGGGTAATAGGAGAGAAGATCGCTTGTATGCCGGCTCTGAATATCGACATCGAAATAAGCTGCAGATTCACTTTTAATGATTGCCCGATCTTCTTAAGAACTGACAACTTTTCGGGTTCCCGCAATGCACCGAACAGGCATATTTGACGAGCAATGCAAGCATCGTGGGTTTGAATTCCCGCAGTACAGTCGTTGTGCCTTTCTCTCTTGTCCTTTCTCTCTCTCTCTCTTTTCTTTTCCCCTGTCCAACTCTGTTTCTTTTTTACTTTACTTTTGTCAGCCAACTTTCAAACAGAGATCTAGACTCATTTGAACCGCTGATTTGACTGGTTTGCAGCATTCGGCTACTTTCCGTCTCGCGCACGCCTCTAGTAATTGCTGACTTCCCCTTTTCTCCCTCCAACTCGCTTGTACTCTTTGAGTGCCCGCACGATTGTTCTCAACCCGAAAGAGACCCCACAGTAATCGCGCTTTTACCAAGCTACTTTGCAACCCCCAGACTCTCTGTGACTATGGTCAGCCCTTCTCCTGCTAAACAATCGAAAGCCTCTTTGGAGAAAGAGCAACCTTCTTCTCAGCAGCAGCAGCGACCTGTCACCAACTCGTCAGCGTCCTCACCCTCATCGCAGCAGTCTGTCAAGTCTGCTTCTAATGACCTCAAGAAAACTGTTCCGGCCCCAGCACCTGCGGTGAACGTCTGGCAAGCTCGAAAGACGGCCGCAGCGAAACCGTCTAATGGAAATGTCGTGGAGAAAATATCCGACGGCGCCGGTGGCAACGGTATAATCTTTTGACTAAGCTGCGGCGCGATTTACTGCCGACTGACGTGTAACATTAAATAGACAATGATTCACCGTTGCCGTCCACCGCTTGGCCGGCACCTAATGAAGCCCAGGAGCTGACCGGTGACGACGCAGAACGGAAGGAAAAGTTCACTGTCCCTAAAGGTATGCGGTTTCAAACTGCCAAAAAATAGGAGCTCCCGTAACACTTTCCATTCTGCAGGGAAAGGAAAGGGACAATGGAAACCTTATACACCTAATATTACTCACACGACCCCTACGCCCGGCCAACGAACGCGGCACGCTAATCAGCAAAGGTCTCGTCAGCACAACAAAGACGGTAAAAAGGAAAACAAGAGACAACAACAGCAGCAAAGGTCCTCGCGCCGTGAAAGTCAAAGCAGTAGCAACGCGGCTACTGCTACTTCTCGGCAACAGTCACAACAGCAACATCAACATCAGCAGCAGCAGTCCAAAACCAGACCGAAAGCTAAACCACACGCAGCCGATTCAAAGGCGAAACCGACAGATATCAAGACCGGAACGACTCCTACTTCAAAGGAGCCTGCAGAGAGTTCAAAGACATCTCCGCAACCGGCCAGTAGTCCGAACGATAACCGCCAGCAGCATCATTATCACCATCAACAGCAGCAGTCCTCTCCTCCCAACCGTGGTACGTTCCGAGGACGGGGTGGACGAGGTCGTGGACGTGGCGGTTTTCGACGGCACGATTACGTTGCCGCTGCTTACATGGGGCGACCACGACCAGCATTTATCAATGTGGATTTGGAAACTCTCAAATTCTATATTTTACAGCAAATGTAAGTGTATAAAAAAGCTTCCCGACCGCTATCTACATGTATTAATTGCCCTACTAGTGAGTACTACTTTAGCGTCAATAATTTGTGCAAAGATATCTTTTTGCGCAGTAAGGCGTGTGATCTATTGCCAAGAAGAAATTTCAATTTATGCATCCTAACCATGGTAATATAGATGGATAAGCAAGGCTACGTTGACTTGCAAGTCCTTGCCAACTTTAATCGAGTGAGATCGCTCACCACTGATATGAACTTGATCCGCGACGCATTGAAACAATCCGATGTAGTCGGATTGGATAGTAGTGCCAACAAAGTGCGGAGACGGGAAGGATGGGAAACATGGATCTTGCCCGCATCAATGCAGCCACGGACGGAACCGCTCACATCCTCCTCGTTTTCCTCGGCTCAACAACTACCACAAATCGCAGTTAGTGCTTCATCCAATGCTACAAACAATCGTCAAGCGAACCCGCATCCAAATGGCAAAAGCGAATCTGCAGATGACGATGGTGTATTTGAATTTGATGATGACTGGGAGGGAGGGGCTGGATCAAGTCAAGCAAAGAAATACTATCTTTCTGAAGAAGAGGAAGATGAGGAGCATGAAATCGATGAAGATACCATTGCACGGATAATGATTGTCACGCAACGTCAACAGAAGCGGTTACAAGAACAATCTGACAAGCAGCGGATAAATGAAGACGTGTCTGCTATGATAAACGAAGGACTGTATCACTATGAAACTGGACTCCAACGCTTTGGAACGGAAAGTCAAGAGCAGATGGCTGGGGCGCAACCGTAGGTGTCACTAAAATGGTGCAGAAATAACGCATATGGCTGACTGAGACTCTATAGTATTATACCTGGAGCTTCGCAGACGATCCCACGATTCTATCCCCTTCATCCTGAGTCACTACCAAACAGTATCCTTTATGGCAGTGTGGCATCCACCCAAGGCCTGAAGAAAGATGACTATACTCACGGGCATGTGGGCTGGGTTCTTGGAGAGCAAGCATATCATCCCAACGCACCTGAACTTTCTTCAAGTTATAAATCAGCAACTACACTTAACGACAGCATTCTATCAAGTTCGGCTGAAGCTGCACACTCTTTCCCGCATTTCCAGCACCCCAGTCATTCACTTCTGCGCGAGAACGGATTCGTACAACAAAAGTACTACAAATATCACGCTAAAGCGCTTAGAGAGCGCAAACAGTTGGGTGTAGGCGTTTCACACGAGATGAACACGCTTTTCCGTTTCTGGTCGCACTTTCTGCGCGATCATTTCAACAAGCGAATGTACAATGAATTTAAAAAGTTGGCAGTCGAGGATGCTAACCAAGACTATCGGTAAGCTTTTCAATTGGCATTGAGTTGAGCATTAAATTCACGCGCAACGTATACAGATACGGTCTTGAGTGTTTATTCAGATTCTACTCTTACGGTCTAGAGAAACGTTTCCGGGCAAACGTTTTCGACGACTTTCAAGAACTTACTTTAATGGATTATGATCATGGGCATTTGTACGGACTCGAAAAGTTCTGGGCGTATCTTTATTACCGAAAGGATAAGGACAAGCGACAGCTAAAGGTGGACGAGCGGCTTCAAAAATTAATATCGCAATTCAAGACTGTTGAAGACTTTCGAAAAGCTCAACCGCCGCCCAAGGCCTCGCAGCAAGACCCTTACAAGGTTCCTAACCACGTAAGTCGTGTATAATTACGTCTGCATGATATTTCTGTGTGCTAAATTTATATATATAGAAGCACAAGGGAAACGGTGGAAACACTTCTTTGTCCAACCACGATGTCGAAACGACGACAAGGAAGCAAAGCAATAACCAATCATAAGTATACCACTCGCATATTTGTCCTTCTATCTTCTCTCCTCCTTGGCTGTCGTACAACTCGAGACTCTTTACTTTTCACAAGAACATTCTATGTAAACAAGAATAGTACTGCGAATTCTCTCAAATTTATATTGCATATACTAGCTCTTTTCCCTCTGTTACTGCTCTTGGTTAGAAGTTTGCGCGTGTGCACAATAGTATCTTTCCACCACTATCATCTATGATTTTTATCCAGTTAAACAGGGATTCTGTACAACGATAACAAATGGGGTATTAAAGGGAATTTCAAGTCCAGGTCAAGAGAAAAAGCTTCAAACAAGGCAAAAAGTCATTCGCCAATTTCCTCTAAAAGGCGGCACATGTCAGCTAAAAATACAGGACTCGAGGTGAGCAAAAAGCCCGCCGTGTTTTCCTGGAATACGATCGACATGTCTGTGTGTGTGACATTAAACCGAACTTTTTTTGATCCCGAGCATAAAAAGACCCAGCAACCTTGTCGTCAATTTATTCATCTTGTCTTGTTTTCCTCTGGCGGTTTCGTTATTCTCCTTTTCCATTCATTTATTTTAATTCCTCGTATTTCTAGCTGTCTCTTCTTCTTTTAGTTCGTTACAATCCTTCCCAATAACGCACCTCACGTAATATCAAAAACATGCGCTTCTTCCACCTGGTAGCTCTCGGTTCGTCCATGCTCGCTTCAATGGCTCTTGCTGGCGACAACCCTTACATCACGATGCAAGTTATTGACGCCACCAACTTTTGCACCTTTTTGCCGCCTCCTGACAGCCCCAACCAAAACATTGCCGAGACGGAATACATGGCCAATGTGCAGTGCATGGGCAATACGCCAAAGGCTACCCCGGTGAAGCAGCTTCCTGACGGATTTATCCAGTCGGCACACTTTGTAGCAACCGATGACTATGTCCAAATTACCGGCCAAATTGATCCTACCAAGGCCGGTTTGGACCCTAACGACGAAGGTGGACAGTACGATATTGCGATGCCCCGCGAAGCCATCTGCGTGGGCTGGAAGCACTTTGTCAACCTGATTGAGCCTGCTGGACGCACATACTGCATTCGCTGCTGCGTAAGTTGTCAAATTAAATGCTTGTAAGACGTGAATACTAATTGAAAACATCAATTGCACAGCATAGCAAACAGTACTGCAACCGTGGTATCTCTGAAAAGGGATGTGCACACATCATCCCTGGCGATTACAGTGGACCCATGGATGGTTCCGGCGCTGCGTTGCCCCAACCTAGCAGCAGCAGCGGCAGTCCTTCTTCCTCTTCTTCCTCATCCACTCCTTCAGCATCGCCTACCTCCAGCAACAACAACGCCAGCGCTTCGAAGTCTCCAGCAACGGCAGCTTCGCCCCCCGCTTCCAGCTCGGTTAACGCTTCTGCTGCTGCTGCTTCTTCTTCTGCCGCCGCCTCCAACGCTAGTGTCTCTCCTGCCGCATCGTCCTCTTCCTCTTCTTCTTCTTCTGATCCTGCCGAGTCGGACACCGAGGTTTCTGCTCAATCGCTTGACGGAAACACTAGCGGCGCCATCACCGTGTCAGCTCCCATTGCAATGGTTATCTGCACCTTGGCTACTGTCGGCGCAACGATGATTTTGTAAGCAATATACATTATATCTCTATATTTCTCTTTCTACTCTACATGCTATATCTTTTATCACCAGCCTGTTGTTTTAATAGATATATATCTGGATATATCTACCCCCCTAACTAACCTTTTTATCCATACATGTCGCTTTTGTTGTTGCAAAATTCTTAATATTATTACTGTGTCCTATTTTTGTTGCCTTGACACCAAATTAAAAGCAGAAGGTGTTGCACAGACGGTTCTTGGTGCTCTGTGCAGAAAATTGAGAAGCTGCCCTTGTGTCACCAAGCAATGACGATCCAATTGAATGTCAAACAACGGGACAAGTCCATAACTCTGTTTTTGTTTGCAAAAAAAGTGGATTGCATATGCTCGCCAGTGGAACCGCGTGCCGTTTTCGAATTGCATGCAAGAACAATCGTTTTTCCATGGATCCCCCTTTCTGCGACCCTGAAAATGACGAAAATGTAGCGAAAAACCATGTGATATGAAAAAACAAGTGGGTTGCTCGGTACAAAGCGAGGGTTTTGTTTCAAATTAAGGAGTTGGTATAACATCTACTGGCATGCTACTTTGCCGAAATGCTGATTATTATCTTTATAATTTTATTTCCGTCCATGGTATAAAAAGAAGAAATTAAAGGTAGATTCTATTATACAGTAGAACTCGTAAATGGAAAAGAAAAACAGATACAAGAAAAACGGGTGGTAAGAATATTACGGGAAGGATGATGTGGGATGTATGTGCTTAGCGACGCTTACGATCCTCTTCGGTAGGTTCATCGTCCTCGTCGTCCGAACGTACATCCTTCGCACCAGTGTTGGTGACTAACTTGTAGAGTACCTTGAAAATCATGGCGGTCCAAAACAGGATCAAGATGTACAATCCAATCATGAGTCCAAGAATGATATACTTAACAAAGTATGGGAACCAACTGCCTTCCAAAGGCGCCAGTTTGAATTCGGGCACATACAAATCAGGTTCCGTCCATGTCGACCAGATAATCCCTCCATATAGGTACACGCGTGTATACATCCACGATACCAACATGACGCAAAATGTAGCGTTGCAGATCATACCAGGCAATGAATAATTGAGCAACTTTGCGAGCTAATACAGGACCAATCGTTAGATAACTTATGTTAGGCTACAATCTGATCTGTAAACTTACCGCCAAAACCGCATCGGGCAGATCCATGTAGATGAAGACTGCATTTCCAACTCGAGTAAAATTACATCCGTAGCTCAGCGAAATAAGCAGCAAGGTGTTGATGTGATGTAAGACGAGTTCCCGGTAATCCTTGCGAGGTGCTTCGATCTGAAGCACAAAGATCTGCTGAAGCCAAAACGCAAACTGTACCAAATAATAGTACTTGAAGATCTTGTCGTAACTGGTCACGGGATAATCGCGCCAAAAGTAGCTGGTGTCGTTCCACCAAGGGGAATGGTACATAATATACTAGTATACCAGTTAGCACTCCCTGATGCCCAGACAATAAGGTTCCTGGATCAAGATCTACTTACAGTGCCGCATGTGAAACTTATCGTATAGTAAATAAAGGCCCAACCTTGCTCGGCAAACCTCTGATACTTTTTGCGATTTACTTCAGCGTATTTTGCAAGTGGAATAAGCACATGCTGCATAGTGGCTGCCCTCAGCGACGTAAAGACACAAATGTAGAAGAATAGGAACGTGATGTCCCACAGACTCTTCTCGTACAATCCATCAGGGCGCTGATTTGCAATGAATATAAACTTGTCGCACAGCGGAAATCCGAGGAAGTAGCCAGCAACAATGGCACCAATCACTCGCAGTGGGGCCTCTACCGAGTTGCCGAGATTGTCATGTTACATCTTCCGGTCAATAGTCAAGCTTCGGTGAAGCTAGCAAAACGTACCAATCTGATGCTCGACCAAGTAGTTCATAATGTCCTTCTTGGTCCAAGCTTTGCCCTGTTTGCCCTTGGCAAAGCTGTTTCGCTTGATTGACTTTTGCTTCATCACTGACATGCTCTTTCTCCGCACTCGGAGTGAGTTGCAGAAGAAAAGGAAAAAAAAGATTACTCAAAGCTTTAAACGTTCAATTTTTCAAAGTCCTCTTCAGAACAAATGAACTCCTTGCGAGTTCCACAAGTACAAACATTGCAGAAACCCGCAAGGTGGGCATATCGATAAAGCAGAAAACGGAGCTAAAGGTGCAGAATCAATTCACTCATACATTAAAGCAATCAATAATACCTATAAAATTAACGACATCCTAGGTGCTTGCTCTTATTATCTTGTATCATGATAATCATCATCTCTTTCTTTGTGACCCTGAATGATGCATGCTGTCTCGAAACTTCTTTACCCAGGAATTGCTCCTAGAACGAGATGTCTGTGCACGAATCAGCAACGACGGGCATGCAGAGCTGGACGCTTTTCCGTACTGGAACTTTGTGCAGTACTCGGTATCTGTGCAATGGACTGCAATCATCTGTTTGACATTTTGGTAGAACATATGATGCGCCGCCAACTATCGACAAATCATATTTACACTTGAAATATATCACCATACGACGTATCCTGGCGTAATTCACCCATTGCATTAGCTGTTATGCAAAGAGAGTCCATCGTTGTCCATCTGTAAGCGTTCGTTAGGAGTTCTTGGTGCATATTGGATTCAAAGGCACCGAAAATTGATATGATGTAAATATATTACAAAAACATATGTAAAATATTATGGACCTATTCTCTTCACTTTTCAATCTCCAAAGTCTCCATTCATTTTGGCATGCATCTATCTCTGTACTCATTCTATAAATGGTTGCGATCATAATAATGGCAACGACTCTCTGCCGCAAATTAACTTAGCAATCGCAACATTGCAATTGAAGCTCCGTTCACTGAAGTGCTAGTGTAAAAGAAAAAAACATGCGTCCAAAGTGATCGCATTTGGGGAGGGTTGGTACTGATTTGCGCCGGGGGTCGTTACAATCGTAAGAAAAGAAGAACAACAGAGGAGATCTGTCAACATCAGAGACATGATAGAAGGAAACCTCGACTGGATAACCGAACGAGAGAGCAAAGGGCTGCACATCGATCGCATCAGAGCAGATGACGAAAGAAAATCTCGATTTGATAAGCCGAAGAGATCGAAATGCAGACATTCATAGATGCCAGAAACGAGGCGCGACTTGATATGCAAAGGAGGCAATGGAGATCATTTCATAGACACCAGAGCACGTGATCAGCTCAAGGTTCAGCTTGGTAAGGCACAGATAACAGTGTAGAAATATTCATAGGCATGCTTTATCTTACCATCAAGCAGTCAGTTCGTATATTAAAATGAGCAGAATTCCAGCTTGATTGTCTTCATTGATTCTATGAGAGAAAGAGAGAGAAAAGGAACAGGAGTCTTGCCATTTTATGCTCATGGCAGTAGAAATTTTGCGCGTCCATCGCCACGACCCTGCTATCAGAGACAATGGCTCAAACGGCTGTATGCAGACATTCCGAAATCTTTTCAAGTGTTTCAAAGTATGAAATCTTTTGACAATCAATTTTGACAATGATGTAGAATCCGTATTTAATCGACTTGAGCCTCACAAATCGACCGTTCTATTAGGTACAGAAAGGTATATCTTCGAGGGATCAATGGAAACCGAATTCAGATGGAATGCCAAAATGTGGAAGCGAAATCAAATACGGAGTTGGGTTTCACACTACAAGATTAGTGATGGCCGTAATATACAGGCTCAATTCATTGCCTAAATTCATATCATTATCCGGAACTGCGTCTTGATGCAAGCAAGGACCGACTCTGAGAGTTCAGTATTGATACGTAAAAAAGAGTTTAGAACTTCATCTTCAAACAATGTTTTGGAAGTTCAATCCATATCGTAGAATCCAATGTAGTATCCAAAACAGCTGTTGGATGCCCTTTGCGTCATGCAAAGACGCCAATGATCATGGAATACAGATGCTTGGTCCATAAGAGTAAATTTCCCTCTTTATTTGCAGACCGTGGTGGAGCCATCATTGCGTCAGTTGCTGAATATTCAAAAACTCTGCTAACTCCAAAAGCAAACATTAATTTTGTAGCCCATATCCTGCTATACACTCTTCCATCCAATGCGCGTGCAAGGTATATAAATTAATTAACTACAGTTTTTCCGTCAAAAAACCGGCTCTCCATCTGCTCCTCAAATTGCCACAGCCTCCAGAAAAGAAGTAACTCCACGGCGAACTTTTGACATTGGAGGGTCAAAGAGTCAATGACCGAGGAGAAAAGCGTTCCAAATCTGGATTTTAACGCTCAAAGAGGAAGGTTACATTACACAGGTTATTTTTTAACAAGTGCTTTAGGCGGTCGCTGCGCTCGTCCACGTTTTCAGACAAATCCGCGTTGAATGATAAACTCGCTTGGCCTTTGTAAACCTCCATTCTCCGGCGGTTTTGCATCCGCTTCGCTACTACAAGCACAGCGCCGTCGAATTCTGGCTTATTCAGACCGGCGCTCGTTTTTAATAAGGAGAGAGATTCTACGATAGAAAGCAATAGAGAGCAAATTTGCATGTCTCTACAATGCAAAGTCGAGCAGCAATCGTTTTTATTCGCAGACCGTTTGTCCAACATAAATGGTGCAATTGGTTTCCGTTACATCTGCTATGTATGATGCTCACAACGCATTAAAGCTTACATGGTAAAGTTTTTAACCCTCGCTGCTATTTAGAATGAACCGGTGTTCTGGTTTGACAATTGTTTAGTTGCGCTAAATGCATAAACGACGGAAAATGCAAAAATGCTAAGTGGTTGGTAGCGACCTCGATCGTTTTAAGTCGGTCACAGTAAGCGCCACGCTTCGGCGATACGCGGCAAGACCTAGCTTAACAGTGCGATATTAGCCGCACTATCTGAATTTACAACCGCTATGCTTGGTATATGCGTTACCACGCAAATACCATAACAATTAATGTCATCCATACGCTGATACCCTGGTTAGTCCTGCCCCATTGCTCAATTTGTACGAGACCCGGACCATGCTGCGACTCCTGTACCTTCCTTATGTGGCTTGCCATTTTTGTCGCCGAATGCATCTTGTGGTTATGGCGCAACACGCGCAGCTTGCTGAATAATTATCGATAGTTTAAGTTCTGCCTGCTTCTTCCCTTTCTTCCATTACCTCTCGCTCTGCAAGCAAACTTCCACCATGGGCCTCCTGTCTCTAGGCACTCCCCTCCGTTGGAATGAAGCTAAACTCTACGCCGACCACGTCCGATCGCACGGAATTGATCAGTTCCTGTCTATTTATCGCAAGCAACGCTCGAAGCAGAAAAATTGTCTTCTGTGGGGTGACGAGGTATGGTCCCATTAGCCTTCCTTGGTCGCACTATACTGACCTTGTCTGGCAGGTGGAGTACGTGATCGTCAAAATCGATGAGGCGGCAAAGCGCACCAAACTATCGCTGCGCGCGTTTGAGGTCCTGGCTGAACTGCAAAAGCCGGAACAGGCATATTTGAACGGTCAGACATCGTAAGCGATATCCGATTTTGCTAAATACCGCTCTTCTAACCATTCTTCTAACCTGTTCTTCTTGTAGGGATCCTAGCGTTTGCTTATGGCGCCCTGAGTACGGTCGCTTTCAAGTTGGTTAGCATCGTTTGTATATGTGCATGCGGTAGAGAAGATTGTTCGCTCTTGCTAATGCCTCGAGCCTGTAATTTTTTCAGAGTCTACTCCCGGCAAACCCTACGGAGCCACGTTTCGAGATCTGACAAACGTCGAACCAAACATGAAGCGACGTCGGCAATTGGCCTTGGCTGCTATGTTACCTGGAGAAGTGCCTGTTACCTTGGCGAATTATCCTAGACTCGGGTGCCCGAATGAGCTCGATCCAGATCATGAGCCCAATGGAAAGGCTTGCCAGAGTCTGTTCGTTCCCGACGAGATTATCAACCCTCACGCACGATTCCCGTGAGTATGAAATACAGTAAAATCAGCAAGACCTTGGGGGTGGGGATATTCATTGATTTACTGGATACAATACACAGAACATTGACCGCAAATATTCGACGGAGACGAGGAGCCAAGGTGGAAATCAATATGCCTATTTTCCATGACAGGAATACACCTAGACCATTCATTGATCCGACTATTCCGTATGATCGAGATTTATTCAAACACGATAAGGAAGCCAAAAATGGAGCTGCTAAACCTGACCATATTTATATGGACGCTATGGCATTCGGTATGGGCTGCTGTTGCTTACAGATCACTTTCCAAGCTTGCAACATTGACGAAGCGAGGCGCCTCTATGACCATTTGGCGCCCGTGGCACCGATCATGCTTGCTCTGACGGCTGCAGCGCCCATTTTCCGAGGATATCTCGCGGATGTCGACTGTCGATGGAACGTTATCGCAGCAAGTGTCGACGATCGAACTCCAGAGGAACGTGGTCTCGAGGTAGGCATGAGCATAGATAGAAGCTCCAGACTATATATTGATTGTACGACATTGTAGCCCTTGAAGAATAGCCGATTTGTTATTAACAAATCCCGATACGATTCTATTGACACCTACATTTCTAACGATGCCATGTTCAAATCGAAATACAACGATCTCGATCTCGTCTATGACAAGGATATTTATGAAAAATTGCGGCAAAACGATGTTGATGATCTTTTAGCGAGACATATCTCACATCTGTTCATCCGTGATCCGCTGGTCATCTTTAAAGAGCTTTTGGATCAAGATGACGAGGCATCTTCGGATCATTTCGAGGTATTTACGTCATAAATTAACTACAACTGTTGCTAATCCCACGTTTTATCAGAACTTGCAATCCACCAACTGGCAAACTGTACGGTTCAAACCTCCTCCACCAAACTCGGACATCGGATGGCGCGTAGAATTCCGCAGCATGGAAGTGCAGTTGACAGACTTTGAAAATGCTGCATTTTCAGTGTTTATTGTGCTGCTCACTAGAGTTATTCTCAGTTTTGGTCTGAACTTTTATATCCCTATTACGAAGGTCGATGAGAATATGCAAACGGCACATCAGCGTGGAGCTGCAGTGAACTGCAAGTTCTATTTTAGAAAGAACGTATTCACTGGTAAGATATCGTGCCAGAGGTTCCATTCCACGCATGCAAGGTCTCACCAATATTATATAGATGCGAATGGCGCACCGTTATCGGATGATAACGACGAATACGAATTAATGACCATGGATGAAATTATTAACGGAAAGGTATGTCAGTGTAGCAACACTGAGCTTTGTCGAGGAATAGGAATATTCGGCTGAATACACTTTTCTCATAGGATCAAGGATTCCCTGGTTTTGTGCCACTCATCCATAGCTATCTAAACAGCACCAACATTGATATTGAGACACGCTGCAAACTTGAAACCTACTTATCACTTATCAGCCAGCGTGCCAGCGGAAAGTTGATGACAGGAGCAACTTACCTGCGCCATCTTGTGACATCGCACCCAGCTTACAAGCAGGATTCAGTAGTCTCTCCGGAGATTACTTATGACCTCGTTAAAACTGTCGATCGTATTGCCAAAGGTGAATTACATGCTCCGGAGCTACTGGGTGATTTCAAGGCCTAGTGCCTATGAATATCGTTCATTTCGAACTACTTGCTGTATTTTACTTCTACAAACAGATCCAATGTTTTGTTCTGCATCTCAACCTTGCAATATTGTTCCCTTTCTCACCCATATTCACATCTAAATATCCTATCTTTGCTTTTTTCTACTCCTACTATATCAAGCATGATACGCGACTGATTTGATTGCTTGCAGCATGTACTTCGTGCGCGTCTAAAACCATTTCCTGGTTTCATGTTGTTGACTGATAACGCAATCGATTCTTACAGTTCTTAAATTGGGAGCCTAAGAGAGTAGGAGAAAATGTAAATAAAAGTTGCATTTGTGGGATTAATGGGAAGTATCCTTGTAGCCATGCTGTATGGATAGATGGATGCATATGCTCTCATTCAATACTAGATACATGGTGCTTCAATTTACCAGCCCATTATTTATTCGTATTTAAGCCCATATAATATGTGATGCTTTGCTATCGCAAGCAGCTTTTTGGGTTCGTTGCGACAGTGTATCGTAAAATACATATTGTTTGTAGGACGCAGGGCTTATTCTCGCTAGTCCATCAAGCTATTGCTGGTGGCTCCATATCCTTTCATGTTCCTTTCTATGTGTGAGCCTGTGTCTGAATCTGATGTACTTGCTGCATCGCCGCTTGCTGGTGTATCATTCCTCTTTACATCGTTATCGGCTGCTTTTCCTCGTTTGCTACTTCGCTGTGATTTCTGCTGTTGATGATGCTGCTGCTGCCTATTATGTAATTGGCGATTGCTACTTGTACGCATGATATGCAGCAAAGGCTGGAGCTCTGGGGGCGGTGGCTGTGTTTTTCCGCGAACAACTTTAACCTTCTTATGAACTACGTACCAATAATTCAGACTCTGCTTGCAAAAATTTGTAGCTTAGAGATCACTTACCATCGACGTATACGTCTGTCTCGTCAACAATTTCCTATTCAAAAGTATCAGTCTCTAGTTGAGCATATTGCATATTATGTAGTGTTACCTCTCCGATAAGCTCCTCAATAACGTCCTCCAGGGTGATTACACCTAATGCTCCCCCTTTTGCACCGGGGTTATTCGACACTAAAGCCATGTGACCTAGCAACGTGTTAGGTGCTTGAAACAATGATGCCCAAAACTTCAGACGGATACCAACTTCTTCCTTCTTGAAAGAAATTTAAAATATCAAGACAGCTAGTATTAGGTGCAGTTTCAGGAAGAGGGCTAAGCTGGAAATGACTGACAGGAAGCTCATCTGCGGTATCGTATGCTATCAGCTTCTTGACAAGCAGCATACCAATAAAGTTGGTCTTATCGTCTGCGGCTCGGATTGGGATCCGAGAGTATCCTGCCGTCAGTATCTATTTGAAGAAATTTGAATTTCCGTGCCAAAATTCATCTCCTGTTTCTCTTCTTACCCTGTCTACCGTGTTTCTATCCATAACGTCATCGATGGACATAGTAAATACATCATCTATGGGCGTCATCACTTGGGATACAGGCTTCGCTCTCAAGTCCAGCACAGAACCGATAATCAGCTGCAGCGTATGGTGAGCATCAGATTCCCCCTCGAAGATGTAAAGTATCACATAAAAAAGTACTCACCACCTCGTCTTCAGTGAGACCGTCGCCATTCTGAGAATCGCTAACTTGGTGCAGTGATACGAGTGTTTTGAGGCCTTCGAAACATGTGAGGATTTAGACTATAAATTAGTGTTTCAAATATACACTTGCCTGCTTTCTTATATACTGTCCCGTGCGACTCGCCCAAGAAATAATCCAGCAACAGTGCCGTAGGATAAGCAACAGGATACATTGCATACATCAGGAGAAGGACCATGCTGTAGGAACGCCGTCAGAAAACGGAGATACATTTTGCAAAAGCATATTCAGTTTCATTAAACGTACAAAGAGCATCGCGCTCCAATGGCCAATCCGTGCCGGACGCACACAGCTATCAAATGATGAATGAATCAATTGGGACGATTTTGCCATCATCATAGCTTCATATCCTACATTGAGGAATGACCCTATAATAGAAAGACCATCAGCGCTCTTCACCCATTTTTCTATCGCAAATATGAAGATTGCACGTACTCGCCAAAGATGACAATTAATGCTGTGGATATGAGGATAGCCTGCCATCCTCCACCAAACAACGAATCGAGAATTATCGGGAGAGTCTCGTTCACTATAACGTTTGAGAGCAACAACGTGACCAACACCCAGTGTTTCCCCCGATCCAGTAATCTTAATACGCGTCGAGCATTTTTTCGTTCATCCTCTGTGCCGCTCTCAACCATGACATGCAGATTTGTCTGGTCCAGTCCCATAAGACCCAACGTAAGGCCTAGCCGAATGAGCCAGTTGAATATAAGACATGATCCCATTTTTCATT
Organism: Rhizomucor pusillus; assembly: GCF_041956525.1. NCBI lineage: Eukaryota > Fungi > Mucoromycota > Mucoromycetes > Mucorales > Lichtheimiaceae > Rhizomucor > Rhizomucor pusillus. Next base: position 860,634 of record NW_027192149.1, read on the forward strand.
TTCATAGAGAAGGCATTCCTTTTTATGTACCCCACCTGCAAACACACCACCCAGAAGAACAAGTACTAGGATTGCGACAAAGCGAAGCCAAAAATCTGCTGTCCAAAGATCGACCGTGCTACCAGCATTGTCAGAAGTGGGAGCTTCGAATGGCAGAGGGTAAGCCTGTATTGATAGCGAGAATATCAAAGATGAAAACGAGGTTCTTGACCAAAATGAGCTGGACATTACGGCAGCGAAGCGAGAGGAAGGAAAACTAGGCAAAAGTTCGGTACGCGGGAGACAAGCGTATTTCATCTTCATGCCGATTTGGGTTCGTGTCACACATGGACCATTTTGCACTGCAGTGGCATGCACACACCCTTGTCATTTTTTTTCTGTCATGAAGGTATACATGTATACATAATTCTAGGAGAAGCAATGTACAATCATCATATTACAGTACAAGATATAGTTTTATGCTTTTGCTTGTAATCGTCTGACCTCTTCTGGTGTGAACTTGAGCATCATTGTTAAAACCGGAATAAGCTGACCCTGGATACATAAAACAAGTAAATCGTTAAGCCACCATTAATATCAACATGCCTACTTACTCTTGTTGGTTTATGCTCGAGAAACTTGAGGATTACGTTACGCAAGTACTCAAGGTTGATTTCTTCCTCCTTTGTCCTTGGTGTCGTCGGCGGGTTCAACCTCGCACCGACTGGTAACGGGGAGGATGGATCAGAGCGCGTAGATGAATCTTGTTCGTTGATATTGGATGAGGCTGGAGTGTGGGATGGAGTGCTTGCAGCAGTGGGCGACTGTGCTCGTGAAGTCGATGGAGAAAGATGATTTAGTGTGCTTCTTGACAATTTCCTTATTTCGTCCTTCAAGGTCTGCGCAGCGTCACACAAAAGCGGTTAATTGCAAATTTGTCAACGGAAACGATTAGCAAGTACCTTGTTGAGTGTCTTCAAGTGACCTTCGCGGACACGAATATCCTCCAGCTCTTTAGCTTGTTGCTGTAAAGCCTTTTCGGAGCTTGCATTCGCTTCACGCAATTCATCCTATTGAAAATATGTTAATGCAATGATGCCGAGTAATAAAGTTATCTTTTGTAACACTTGCAGTGATATCAAGTGCCTCCCGCACCTCTTTCTCTGCTTTGGCTAGGTCGCTCTCCAGTTCATCAATGCGCTGAAGTAGCATATTCTTGTCACTTTCCAGAATTTCAACATCCCGAGACCTATTTTGCAGGTCTTGCTCTGTCTCTTGTATCCGCTTCTTCAACTCGTCTATACTTTGCACCATTTCCTTTGTTTTTGATGCCAGATTGGCCTCTAGTTTGTTGCAGTCTTTCTTCATTTGTTCCACTTCGGATGATTTACGCTCCAGTTCTTTGGACATGTTTTCACGTTCTCGACTGCACCGGACTTTATGCTCATCGAGTTGGTGCTTTGCGTCGTCGGCCAACTTTCGATATTCTTCGAGTGCTGCTACTTTCTCGTTTGCTTCTTGAGTCTGTCTCTCTGCTTCCTTGAGTCGATGGTGCAAATCTTCTGCCATGCTTTGAGAACTCTCGAATTCAGCTTGTTTTATCTGCAGCTCGTCAAACATTTTATTTTTGCCCTCGACAGCCTCCTTTCTCTCTTTTTGCAGTATCTTGATTTCGGACTCTGTTGAATGGAGCTTGCCATTAAGCCGGCTTATCTCCGATTTTAGGTTGGACTCGGTCTTAGCAAAGCCTTCTTGAAGTTCTTTGCGAGTCTGCTCGAGCTGCTCCCGTAGTTTGTCGCTCTCCTCTGTAGCCTCAACCTTTTCCTTTTCCAGCTTCATAATTTGCTTTTTGGTCTTATTGAGCATCGTGGCGTATTTCTTCGATTTTTCTTCCAATTCCGACTGCGCCGTACGCATAGAATCCATTTCTTTACGGAGGGAGTCCATTTCGACGTCACGTTCATGCAGCATTTCCTTTACGACTTTCACAGACTCGTTGGCATCGCGGAGCTTCCCGTTAAGGGCCTTCACATTATTTTGCGCATCTGTAAGTTGTTTTAATGCCTCATCCTTTTCGCCCTCGAATTCCATCAGTCGAGCTTTAAGTATCTCGATTTCCTTTGTTGCCTTTTCGAGCTTCTGCTGGGATTCCTGTCGCTCTTGTTCCGATTTTGTCAAATTCTCCAACTTGCTTTGCAATTCATCGCGTTCTTCCTTGAGCTTTGCTAATTCCTTAACTTGTTCCTCCAAATTCTCACGATCTTGAGTCTGCTGTGTTAACTCTTCCAGCCTGTCCTTCAATCTATCGCGTTCGGTGGCGATCTGTGACAGCTGCTTTACTCTTTCCTCTAGTTTTTGTCGTCCCTCATTGAGCTTTGATAATTCATCAATTTTCTGCATTAATTCCTCACGATTTTCGTTTAGTTTCGTCAGCTCTTCGACACGCTGTTGCAATTTTTGCCGCTCCTCTTGGATCTTTGGTATATCTTTGGCTTTCTGCGCTAACTCTTCCTGTTCAGCATTCAGATTTGATAGATCTTCAATACGCATTTCAAGCTCCTGTATCTTTGTATTTTCAGCCGATTCCAACTCCTTGATTTTGCTTTGCAAAGTTTCATTGTCTTGTTCCCGTCGTTTGTCGGATTCAGACAAGGTCTGTATCTTCTGTTCCAATTCTTTCCGCTCCTGCAGTTGTTTCTCTAGTTGCTGCTCAAGTTGCTTGACCCTATCAGACTGCTCCTTCGCATCCTCCAATTGCTGCTTCAATTCGCTTACGATGTTGTCTCTTTCGGCCCGCAAGCGATCGCGACCTTCCTTGGCGCTTTTGCTACTTTCTTTCTTTGCATCCGCGATTTCTTTCTCATGTTGCTTTGTAACTTGATCGATTGTCTTTTTGAGCTCGTCCAGTTGAGTCTTTAGTTCTTGGTTTTCGGTGCTCGTTTTCGCAAACAACTGTTTCTGTTCTGCAAGTTCTTTTGATAGCTGAGCCTTCTCTTCATCGTGCTTTTGATTATCTTTTTTAGCTTTTTTGAAGCTGTCCAGCTGCTTCTCTGCCTCGTCGGCTTTGTTCATAAAGTGTAAAAGGCTCTTTTTGGATTCTTCCTTTTCGAGCAGCAGCTCTTCCACCTGGTTTTTCAAGGACGCAATCTCTTTTTGGAGCTTTGGCGATGCGTCTGTGCCGTTTGGCATCTTTTCTTCCTGTTTCTCATCCAGCTTCTTGGCCATATCCTCCTTTTCCTGCGTGATCATCTTGATCTTTTCGACGAGGCCTCTCATCACACCCCGTTCTTTCTCCATCTCCCGTTCTCTTGACTGAACGACTTCTTCAAGCTCTTTTTTGAGCCTTTGTATTTCCTCTTCCTGGCTCTTTGTTGTGTCCGTCATTGCATCGATGCAAACGCAGGAGGCCCAGGAAAAAAAAAAGAAAATATGGATTCCTCTCTTTCACACACGTCGTGTCAGTTGTATAAATTCGCAGCCCGAAGGATAATCAGAACATTGTGCGAACCTGCACCTTCAATATGCACAGAGCTACGAATTATATCATTATGCCAAATGCATCACGCGGGAGTTAACTGTGACAACTAGGGTTGTCAATAGATTTGAAGACGATTATGAGCGAGATAATCCACTGCAATGATCAAGAACACACTTCCTTCGGCATACTCAGTCTTCAACTTCTCGTTGATCATCGTCAGTGCCATTCCGGACGCACAACAAATGTAAGAAACTTTTAGTATGTGTCGATACGTATTTAATCCGAATCTGATTTATTTTCAAGATATACCCAAAAATATGTGCAGTCTGCGTTCCCACTTGCCAATTGCAGCTGTATGTAGGTCACTTGAATTGTAATTTCAGTCCACCTTTGCCTTGTGTGACGATCTGTAACAAGTTCCCGTTATCCAGCTCTGCAGTTAGAGAAATGGGATCGTCCCGGGGGGACGGAAATGAGGTTGGTCAACAAGGAGGTTCCGGTAACCTGAACTGCAAGACTGAACTCTTGTTAGCAGTTCACAGAGGCGCAAAGGTTGACGCTCCTGATTCGAGATTCTTCATACTGTGGAAGAGCAGACTTGACATGCTGGTTGTTCCGACGGCTATTTCAGCCTATCAGTCAGGAAGAAGAAACCAAAGAAGAGGTCAGAATTTAATCATCTGTTGAATACAATCATTGCTCATATTATAGGATTGTAGGCTTTCAGTGTGCATAATGTAACAGGAGCGCCTAACAATGGCACAAATGGTTACATACTCACTCCGAGGACGCGTGTCTTGACCATCGCCCAAGAGTATCGATTGGTATTTCTTATTGACCTAAGCTCGAGTTTGGCAACATTTGATCCCGTTTCTGGACAAGTCATCCTCAGCCAAGTCTATGACACGTTAGTTCATCCGTATTCTGTAATCATCCGATAACGGTTACTGATTCGCCTCTACAAATAGATTAGCCAATATACTCGAAAATCTTGTTGATATATCCGTGCACAATGTATGTATATTACAATATATGAAGTAGACTTACTTTCTAAGGGCAATTTTATAGCCGACGATCCGGATAAGTGTTGTTGCAGAATGCTCGCAATTTGGCTCCAATATGAACGTGATACCCATGCTAGCGGAATACCCGACGCTGCGAACGTTTATTCAGAACGTAAAGTTGACAAAGGCAAATCTACCAACCATTTTGAGGATTTTACACTCGGCATTGGATCAGTTCCAACGAGACCATGCCAAATTCCGACATAGTATGGCTCAACGCAGAGCAAAGATGGGATACGAGCTACAAGTGCGTGGTGAACACCCGGCTGTCGACAGCGATGGCACAGGTGAAGATGTCGAGAATAGCATGTCTTCAAGAGAATTCCCTACTCTTATGGATGGAAAACATAGTCGAAAAATGCCCAACAGTATCGGACAACCAGATCTTGCAAAAGAACCGTCAGCAGACGCGGCCATTAACAAGACACAGCCACAACGTGAACATCGTCATAGTCGACATACCAATACTGCAAACACCAAGTATCAATCTACGCAGTCAGCTACAAAAATAACTGCAAAGAACAATCGAAGGGACGTATGGGGTGTCGGCACCACGGGCAGCGAGCTGTCCTACATCCTTCAGGCAGGCTTGTTTGCTCTCAACCTTCTGCCTGCAGCCGGACAAGGCTCTATAGTCTTTCTCACCGACGGGGTGGTGAAATCGAGCATAAAGGACGAGTCTCTAATTCGCCATATTTCTGCAAAATATGTATCGTGCACCATTGTTCAACTGGGCCTTGGTGAAAAATCGTTTGAGCAACAAAACTATGGATTTATACCCGACATCGAGATCTTGCAATTTGTAGCTAAAGCTACCGGTGGCCAATTCTTCCATGCCAGCGAGCTCCAACAAGTAATGATGCGATACAAACGAAATGGACGCAACTTATTTCACGAAAAAATATTGGCACGAGACATTTCTTTCATTAAAAGTATCACGGATAATAACTGGCAACGACGATCGAGACAGCTTAATGACGATCTTGGCGACCCGTTATCAGGTGCGCAGCGTTTTGTAACACAGGCACAGTCAGAAACAGCAGACAATAATGTAGATATTGAATCTATCGCTATGGAAACACGGTTGCTCCGATACCAAAAATACCACGTTATTCAGCCTGTGTGGTATTTTATCGCTGCGCGCATCCGCCAAGGTTTCGTTATATCATCCATCAGCTTTGAAAACAAACGCATTAGGCGCAGTGGATTGAACGAAGATGACAATGTGAATAATAGCAAGGAACGTGTGACGGTGACGTTAGTCCTTCAGTGGCAGCCAAGCATCTACATAGAATATCGGGTCCGCGGTGTATTGATGCCTCAGTGGTCTCTTTATATCAAGTCAATTCGGTCAAGCCTACAGTACCCAATTCATCCGGCGTCTGAGAGCACAAGCTGGTTACTGGGATCATTGATTTCTACTAAAGTTGAAATACTTATTCGCGCCAACAGCACTTTAACCCATATGCTGCAAAACTGGGACGCCTTTCAAAGGAGATGCCAAGTCATGGGTATCGTAACAGGTGCCATAGGCGATCTCACTAGATCGCCTGGATTCCTAAAAATAGGAAAACTCAAGAGACTTCTGGCTCGAATACTGGAAACAGATCACTACTTTTATCCTCTTTTGACCCTGGGAGCAAATCGCGAATCAAGTAGCATTTTAACGCGAGAGCAATATATCGAACGTTTTCGCGCTGTATGGTCAAAACTGAATACGCTAGAAGCCCGGATACAAGCTACAGCATGGTACGATATCCACTGCATCGACTTGATTATCACATATCCTCCGGAACACAAGCTCAACGGCAACTTTATTAAACGGTCTTCTGAGAAAGATCAACATCATCAACATCATACAATCGAGCATATAATTCACTGCCTAGCTCACTGGGCAAACATTCAAGAGGATGGCGTATTCGTGAAATTTTTATATGAAGAAAGCGGCAGAGGGTTCAACAATCGAAACGACCTATGTTTCTGTGAAATACGGCTTAGCCAGCACACCGATTGCAATGTGGAAATACAAGTTCACTTCTTCAATGTTGACTCAGTGAGCAGACGGAATGTGATGAACGACATAGAATGCTGCTTGACAGGAAAGAAGCTTGTTCAAGAACCTCCAGCACAGTCAGCAAGTGAGATGGTTACCACAGGCACTGTGATGGATATACAAAGTGTAAAACTCGCGCGTGCGAAACGACCTATATCGAAACTTTTGATGCGTGACGAAGAGCATAATTTTTGGGAAAAATCAGACAGAGATTTTATCAAGACCTGTTTGACCGACTATGCAGTAATTTTGGCAAGTGAACACATTGCCCGCAACTACCTTCGCTGCGAAAAACGACTGTGGATGTTGGAGGAAGCTATTTATGATTTATTCGCCTACAACGGTCTACCAAACCTGCAAGATATTGTCTTTGCATCCTTATATCAGACACGTCTTTGCCAAGTACGTAGCAATATTTGGACTTGGAGAAACTAATATCTAAAATTTAGCTTTAGGGTTTCATTCTTCTTTCCAGAACTCCAAACTGTTGTCACTTCTACAAGGAATATGCCAATTATTCTATGCAATATTATGTGCATCAGGATATATCCAGCTGCAAAGTTGTTACAGAATATTGGCTAGAGCCTGTTGAAGACAGCCTTGCCGAAGGCCAGGATGAAAATCCGTTGGAACGAGACTGGGCTCTGACGGCAATTGGGGAAATTGACAAACATATTATCACAGAGCTTGTTACTTTCGATCGCATATGTGGAGATATACTCGCACCGAAGGCCCGTGGTGAAAAAGCGCGTAAGGATTATGTAACGAGTGATGAACCGCAGCATCGCTATCAGGACGGGATATTATCAGCGCACCTTACGCAATCGCTTCAGCTGTTCGATATTGGCGCACTGCTATTAGCAAACACTCATCAATGGACAATGTACCCGTTACCCAAGCAATACAATTTACAGAATCTATCCGAGAGCGGGTCTTGGGTGCATCTTTTACGAGGAAAGGATAAACCTGATACGGAATTGCGAGCGTATTATGGGAACGCAGGCAATGAAACGTCAGATACAGCATTGTTGAAGTACGCAGGAGGTGAGGACGACTGTACATGCCCTCGACCGGATGCGGCGTTCTTGCGCGTTAGGGAAGCAATTACGGAAGTGTCTTCCAGAGTTCGGGATACTATCTATCTTCATTATTATTTCGAAAAATGCATGTCAACACTTTCCGATACTATCATCAACCTTGACAGTACTACCTCAGGAACAATGTGGCAAACGATACTCGGCTCTGTGGACATGGAAAACTTACGCAAAATCGATTCTACGCTTGCCCGATTTTCAAGGAAACTGCAAGATCTCCAATGTTTTGTAAAGGTCTTCAACGCCTCAGTTTTTCTCCTAATCTTCGTTCCGACGCTTGAGGCTGTTGTCGGCAATGCTCAGGATATAAAGGGCGAAAGTATATCGCCGTCGCATCTAGGAATCCTAATATTAGAATGTCACAGAAAACCACATACTGCAGCCACTGCAGACCACGCATATGAAGAACAGTTGACTGTCCAGCTACTGGATGAAGAAACAACCAGGCAGTACTTGAACGATTTCGGGTGCCCAATTATACCTAAAATCGGGATCAGCTCTTTCAATGGAAATGATCAATCTCCACTGCCATTATCTGACTACCGTATACGTGTGATGCAGGATATCTCACATATATATGCGCGATGTTTTGCAAAGTCGGTTTACACATCCCTTCTGTATGGCGAGCGAGTGGACGATTCTGACTACAGGAAGATACTCGAAATATGCGAGAAAATAGTCATTGCGATCGATCTCACCAGTTACGTGAATCTGCAAATTTTGCTGAAAAGGAATGGCACTTTCAGGCAAGTCAATGTAAGGTTTCTTTGGCGATATAGCCGTTATTTATATAACTTTCTATCCAGCCAGGAAGATGTCAATGAGGCGTATCTTCGGTGTCTATCTATATTAGAATGTTACTTTGAGCCGCTGAAGCTAGGGACCGAAGGAACTGACCAGAAGATATATTGCTATCGACCACCACAGTCAGATCCCGACCAGGTCGCTCCAGGACAGCGACAACGAGTGGCAACTGCGGCTGACATTGCAGTTTGTGCACATACGCCCTTATTCCTACGACTCGACTACGTTTCTAAAGTATCAACCACAGAAGCAGCAGATACGCATAGGGCTGTCCATCTTCCATTTGACGGGCTCCCCACCGCCTTCTATCGATGGGACGGACACAATATTGGAGAATACAATGTTGATAATATTGTGTCGGACAAATCTCCCGTGCAGTCCATAGACAATGCACAGCTCATGTTGCGCATGACACTGATGACCTTGCCGCGAAGTCGACTTGACCCTATCGATATCTCTTTGACACACACCCAAGGCTGTTCAAGCGACAGTGCAGGCCATCATGAAAGGTACTTTAAAATACCTTGTGCTTTATTCGAATCGCCTGATTAATCCGGACTAGTTTCATGCTGGATATAGAAGAAGAGAACGAGGAATTACTCTCAACAGTAACTCAAGAAAAGATGGAAGCTGTATGCGAAATTAAGGCGCGCCTAGCCTGGCTGTTCACGGAAGAGCTCATGCATGGGTTACTAAGAGCCGGTCCTATCACAGAAAATGTAATACGTTTTGTCGAGTCTCAACTTGTCAAAAAGAATCCATTCGTTGATTTTCCGACAACTATGTTCATCCCGCTGGATTTTGTCAAGGATAGAGTGAAAAGCCGTCAAATATTCTTAGAGCAGCTCACATCCGCGCGCACGGTTCCTTACCGTCTTGTTAGAGTGGGCGATTTCTTCTACGCAACCGAGAACCAATTTATCAGTCATCGGACTACAGACAATCTTAAAGTCGGGAAACGACAGAGTCCAGACGACGTTGATCAGGTTGATGGTTTCGCTTATGCTACTAAATACCAGCATCAAGAACAGGATCAAGAAGCAGGCAATGATGATTTCTGCCAAGGGCTAGGAATTAGCATCCTAGAACCAGAAGGCACCACCGAAGAAAGATATAGCTTGGTGGATACTAGTCAGCAGGAATACTGGTTGCTCATTATCCCTCGCTCGCACAGCGTGCAGATATACTTCTACTCAAAATTTATACAGTCCGTCAATCGAACTGAAATCATCCGAGAGACAAAATCCATGGTGAACGACGCAATGGAACGCACCAACAAATTGGTACTTTTGCATTATCTACATGAGACCCGCATCTGCAGGTAAAATATACGCGATATAGCAAATGCAATACATAATTTAACAAATTCGGATGTAGCAAATATCTGATACCTCCCGATGGTTCTATGGACGCTTATCAGAGTTCGTCTGACGAGTATTCTGAGGAAGAATACGACGATAGCACACACTCTGGAGATAACTTAGTGGAAATATTATCGACATCCGGCGAGGACACAGCTATCAGTCCTCCCAAGAAGTTCACCGCTGGGCAATTTGCATGCGACGTAGTGTATACCCGTCACTACCCGCTTCACTGGCGCCTTCCTCCGTTCTCAGCCTTAGGGATCTTGTCAAATGATGTTCTACGTCATTTCATGGTGAAAAATAGACCGAATACTTTTGTATACATGCGCGACGACCAAGTCCTATACTGCACATTACGCGAAGAAATGGTCGCATATCCTGAGCACGAGCCCCGTGAGACTGGTATCGATTTTGCGTCAAGTGCTGGTAAAGCTAGTCCACCAATATTTCCTCACAGCGATGTAGAACTGCATCCACGAGGAAGTGTCGTGTCCAGCGCAACGCCATCTTCGCCTCACGGTAGCCATATGAGTGACGCAGGCAGCTCGAGCAAACATGACTATGGATCCTATCCAGCTCGAAAGCCGAGATCATACGAATCGAGAGAATTAAGGCTCGAAGTTCACGGCGTCGATCTTCCGGATTGGATATGCCAGGAGCTTGCAGACTTGCTCGAAAATAGACTAACTTTGCAAATCACGCTCAAAGAAGTACAGCAATTTTTGGCTCGAAACCCTACCTCAAAGCTATCACGAGCAGTAAGCAAAAACAACTGTGTAATGAAACGAACATCTTTACTGATAATAGTGGCATGTGAATATTTAGGACATTGAGTTTCTAATGCCTGTTGACAAGACGCCCAACGAGCATGCTTCCTTTCAAATTCCAGGTATCGCTCTTTTTGATACCCACCGTTTTCAATATTTGCTCCGAGAAAATATTCTTCTTCGACCGCTTCGTGTACTCAATGGCTCCTCTCTCAATTCAATCTTACGAAGTTATAAATTGCGTCGATATGGCATTCACTTTAATCCCTTTGCCCCTCCAGCAGCATGGTATTTATCTGTTAGCGATCAATTGGTGTAGTATACTTCTAACAAATCTATTTTATATTTTAGCGACGATCTTTGCTTTTATTACAGCTGCATCAGCAAAAACCCAGGGACTTGTACCGAGTTTGAGATGATGACTGGACAAGGACTCGCTAGCGTTATGTTATCTTTCATTGGGGATGGTTGGACATCGAAAACGACTGCAGATCCCGATAACTTTGGACAATCCATCGCAGAGTGGTCTGCAAAAGTATGCAAACTACGTATTATGGATGATGCATTCATGACGGCCTCAAAAGACCCAGATGCTCTATCGATCGATCTAGCTATATGGACCATGGGTCAAATAGATCATGACTATTTAAAGTCGTACGTCCAAGACTGTATACAGCAAAGCGTATGCGACTTTATTATCGACAAGACTGTTGCGAGATTAGCTGAAGCTGCACTTCGTGAAAACTTTATGTTCATGGATAAGGAAGCAGCGCCATCTATACTTGAACATGTTGTTCCGACGCTGTTACGCGCGATGCAGAAATTCTCTAAATGGAGTGACTCTCCTGTGGAGTCTCTAGATAAGCATATCGACTTGTATCCGTGGTGCTTATCGGACATTCTCACTCAAGTCGACAACGAAGTTTCAATGTTAAGTCCCGGTCTACGACCAATATGGCTGAATGGCAAGGAACAAGAGGAAAATGGAGACGGTAGCTACAGACGGACTCTGCTTATAACCGATACTTTCCAAGATGGCGATATCGACCACTACTTATTTGAGAGAGTCGAAAGCATCTCATCTAGCGGCAACGGCGATGAGAGACATCGTCGCGAAGCATCGATGCCTTCTTGGACAGAAGATACCAGCGCATACAGCCGCTATAATTCCTTATCGGCAGGATTATCCGCGGCCATGGATCCAAAAGTTAAAGCAACTTACAAGGACGCTTTGCATCGACCAAGCTTCCTGATTGTATCGACGAGCATCGAAGGCTGCGAAGCTTATACGTATAACTTTTTCGCCGACGTTGCTCAATCGGCTATGCAAATCATCCAATCGGTAATTAACCGGCAGGACCTTCAATGCCGTGCGTTGCGTAATATAATGCACCAGAAGATGGGTCTCTTCCATCACCACGAAGGCTTGGACGCTTCCAGTCCCATCGATCATATCCAGAATGCATGTAGCTCGGCAATACCTGACCCAACAATTAAGACACCAATGATGATCCCTAGAATACAGCATCTGACAAGCAAAAGTCACTCTCGCACACAGTCAGAACAAGGGAGTCTGGAAGATAAGAGCAAAGGCAAGGTTGATCCCTCGACTTTCAAAAGGTTGATGACAGATACATCAACTCTGCAGCAGGACAGTGGTTCAACGTCATCGTTTGATATCGAAAGGATACAAACGAGAGCCAGCACAGAATTGCTGACGATAGATCCAATACTGACCGCTGCGAACTTAACTCATGAAAATTCAGTGCTTCGATATGCCTACACCAGTCCAGCTGCTCAAGGCATGGATAAGAACTGTTTACAGAGGCACAGTGGACCATTCTTGGCTACACACATTCAACGATCCGAACTTAAAGCAGCTCACGACAAGGCTTTTAAAGTATACACCAAATGGGCTGAACGCTATTCGCTCATGCTCCGGGACCCTGAACAGAAGCCAGAAATGATGCCGGTCGCCGAGCTAAAACTTATACTCAAAGCATCCCGCCTACTTCATTTTTGCCGCACTCCGTTGACGTTTTCGGAGACTTGTGTGACGAAAGCCTACGACGTCGATCGAGACCATGGAAGCACAAAAGCTTGGTATGAGACTTTAGCCGACACGTTCATGAAGGAATATTCGGCTTATCTGGAGACTGCTGGCATGCGTCTGATTGTCTATGGACCTTCTAATGACGATGCTGAAGAGAATGAAGCCTACCTTTCGCAGTTTCGAATTGCAAAGGATGCTGTGGTATCCTCGCCTGTGATTTACTTGCTGCAAGTGTTTGAAGGCGGGACCATTATGTGCGAAGCTAGATTGACGGATACATTTGTTTTCGTCACCCTGTATACTTTGCACCGACGTTATGGACGTCTAATGCCACAGCTATCCAACAGTATCAAAAACGATCAACAAGATAATCAGCGTGTTAAGTTCAAAGAATTTACGAACGAATGCGATCGGTTCAAGCAGAGGATTCATGTCAATTCTTTCGTATTTGATTTCCATATCCGTTTCTTACAGCGCAGCTTGGACAATATCGATAAACTACCACCGAATGTCGATATACTTGCAATCATCCGCACTCTCTTGATATCACAGAGTCCACCTGCGAGCTATTCTCGGAACAGAATTCTTCATGGCTACTATCAGTTGGATGCCGAATGTCCGTCTGACCTGCTAAGCTTTATGATTCGCAATGCACGGAAGCTAGGTTTACGAGGGATCCATTTACATGGCCATCCGACAGCATGTTTTATATCCTCCAGCAGACTATCTTTTGAAGAAATCGATGATCCAAACTCGCATTACCGATACACGCTCATCATTGCACCGCCATATCACACCGACGAGGCTAAGGAGCTGCGAATATACGAGAGTCAAGACCAGTATTTAGCAGTTAACCGTCTCGTTAGCCACGATAAAGCCAGCAGCACTAGCAGTAATAATCATGGCAACAGCTTCTTGCAATACTACATACTTGTATCCTGTCATTTCTGCGGAAGAAAGAAGCGTACTTGGTCAATTGCCAAACCATATAGCTCCAAACGATTGTCGGATCCGCTCGATGAAAAACTTGGTGGTACCACCTTGCGACGAATAGCAGAGCAAGCAGTGCAGAAGATTGATTCTCTTTCATCAAAGGTGAGTTACCGACGCTGACGTGGCTATGTCTGTTATTTATCCGCCTCAAAAGGCCGTATATCTTTTTGAAAGAGACAAGGACTGGAATGCGCTTTACAGAGCGGTAAATGGACAAAACATTGAAGAGAACTGTGAATCTCTGGTGCTGCTCGCAAAAAGCTTCCACCGCACGGATATGCGAGAATTATCCCCTGCGTTCAAGCAACTATTAGAATTGAGACTGGATTGGAACGATTTGCTTTCAATGCTACGACGACTTTTTGTCGGTATCTCTGGCGACATCATTCAAAAAGGTATCAGCCGACACTTGCTGATATTTGTGCCGGATACGTCCCTGGAAACCTTTTTATATTTTGAACTCGATATGCGACAAGATAACATTTCTGTATACCTCAGCGGCAAAGATACGAAATACCAAAAAGATACCCTAACCTCGAGTCAGCAACGCTGCATAAAAGAGGCGGTTTTGGCTCTGAATTACCACATATGGAAAAGGACTTTGGAATAAACAGTTCTGTTAGAACAGAAGACATGGTTTCACCTTAATCTATCTGTATTTTAACTGCTTACATTCGTTTCCATTTTTACTGTTAGTGCTGAATGCGGCATACCACTGCCTGGCCCCTTAATAGCTCTATATTCTGTGATTGTTCATCGCTTGAAGCAAACATTGCTTCGTTTCCATGTAATCGTTACTGATCCTCGTAGAATAGGGTTTATTAGCATGAAGGTAGTACCAAGTTTGATCAATGCAATTGGTTTTTCCTGGCGTGTCTCGAAAATAATGACAATATCAGCAAAGATGTCATTCTCGGGTGTAAATGAAAAGTCCATATCATGGAAGGCATGATGAAAGGAATGGACTTTTTTATTACTCGAGCTAATTTGAACTTCCAGAGCGAAAACAAAGAAATTTATTGTTTTTCCGCTCTTGGCGGGACCACGCATCGTGTCGGGGCAGGGCAGACACGGGCAAAGGGGAAAAGACAATGTAAAAGAAATTACATTTTTGAAGGGGACGTCGCACCAGCATGCACCATCCCGGACGGAGGGATGCTTCTACATACAGAGAATATCCCCCTAACCGAAAAGGCTTTCAGTGAAATCCGCATTAAATAATAATCTCGCTTAGCCTTCATAAACCTCCATTCTCCGGCGGTTTTGCATCCGCTTCGCTTCTGCAAGCACAGCGCCGTCGAATTCCGGTTTATTCAGACCGGCGCTCGATGGAATCCACTCTTTGATTGATGTTAGCGCTCCTGCGTCGCAGTGCACATACGCCCGTAATTTTCGGTTAAATTCATAACAATAGCACTCACCTCGTTATCTCCTGAACGGGTTGGAGCGCTCCTTCGTCGCGATGCGCTTCGCGCAAAGACACTGGGAATTTCCGGAATACAAACCCTTAATCCATAAATTGAACACCTTAAATCCTCATATATACACTCCATTACTCATTCTGATATATACAGCATGTTTCCACCCTAAAGGACATATACATTAGCTGCTCATTCAATGCAATCTGTTTTCCACCCGAGAGTTTGCTTTGACAACTCTACCCCTCGTCTACCTAGCGGCTCGTTATCAGCTAGGTCATTTACAATGCTGAATATCAAAAATTTTCAGTCCCAATCCTCAGATTGGTGTCTATTCTGCCTGCCAAACTCCAAAAGTGAAGATTAATTTTGTAGCCCATTTCGTGTTATACACTCTTTCATCCAATGCGTGTAGAAGGTGTATAAATTAATTAACTATAGTTTTCCATTAAAAAACTGGCGCTCCACCAACTCCTGAGATCGCTACACTCTCCAAAAAAAGTCATTTTTTCGAATTTGAGGGCTCCATTGGCTAATGACAGAGGAGAAACGCCTTCCAAACATGGATTTTAGCGCTCAAAGAGGAGTGTTACACAGGTTACTTTTTTAGTAGAGTCTGTGTTTAGTGAAAGGTGAGTTTCGAATATTTTGGAAATCCTGGACAAGTTGCAGTAGGCTAAGGAAGATAATCATTTACGTAACTGAATGTCATTGATGCTACAAAAACTACTCTGATTTGCTTACTGACACCCTACGCAAAACGCAAACTTGTCCTGGAAAAAATATAAATCGTTAATGCAAACAGTTTCCTAACATGTCGAGCGCGTTTAGGTAAAAAAAAGTGGAACTGCTCTATTTTTGGTAGCATCGATATGCACATTTTATGCAATAAAGCTCAGTGATAGATACTTCCACTTGGATGTGCATTTTACAGTTCTTCTGTGGCAATTTATTAGCAGCTCCCTCTAATTGAATTGCTAGAAGGAAAGTATGTGCAGAGCTGTTATGGTGAAGTATGTACGGGTACTTGCTGTCTTGGGTGGAAAGTTTCATATGTTCCTGACTGATAGACATGACTTTAAAAGTGTGTATCCGGCTTGCGTTATCGTCAGAGCCGCAAGTAAAGTCTTGAAGAGTTTGACAATAGAAGGTCACTCTTGGAGGATACATTGCTGCCTACCTGCTGGAACGTATGGGATTTGCGTGCTTCTATACATGTAGGATGATTCTTGGATTATTTGGTCATTGAATTTACGAACTCATGGACTGAATAATTGATGTGTGTGACAAGGAATGCTGGGGCGTTTAACGTAACAGAACAATAAAGGATTTGAAGGGAACTCTCGCTGGTAAGAAAAGAAAGCAAGGCACTTTATTATTATCTGTCCTGCTTATAGACAGGTCAGCTTTTTTACTGACCAATGCATGCGGATTTTTCTTAGGTGTACTATTCTCAATTTTGGCATGATGGCTACCTTGGTTTCTAGAGGATCTTTCAAACGCAGGTACAATCTGGATTCCGTTGGTTGGCATCCAGCAATGCTGTCCCTTTCTAACGATGAGCGTCTAGCAGCAAAGGTACGTTGGACGAAATTATTTTTATCTTTTATGATATATCTTATACCGCGTAATACGGCTAGCCATCCCGAGCGAGGCATCTTCTGGCACTCAGTCTGAGGCTTCCGGTGCATTGTGGAATACATATCAGCAAGCCATACGGTAAATTGGTTTGCCGGGGGGCTGCGCCGAGCCTGTCGCTGGCGATACAGTAAATGAATCACAGAATTCTACTGCTTAGCCTTTGCCGGGTGTACAACTGGTAGAAACATAAGGCCGTCGCTGGTTTCTCTCTTCATATTACCCGATTCATGAGTGTTATTTCCTTTCACTGGTTTCCTCTTCTACTGTTTGCTGGTTGATGTCTGATAAATTAATGAAGACACTAGCCTAAGACCATCTGTTAATTATGTGGGTGCCTGCGGCGAACCCCGAATGGCTACATTTCTAGTACTATCTTGTTTGGGTATACACTAGTACAAGCGTAAGCCCGTAGCGAAAGTCGCTCCTTATTGGGGCCCACCCATAAGTTCGTTGGTTATTGCTTTGTCTTCATCATGGCTGAGAAGGGCAACAGCTCGGCAAGTCTTACACAACGCTCCACCTACACACGCATAGATGCAATCAAGGGCGCACGTGGACATGCAGATACGCATTCAGGAAGACTAGAAAGAAGTGCAGCAAGTATTGAGAGCGGATCGTAGCTTAATATGTTCTGCTGTCACAATTAGCTGACCCGCTTTCCATGTCTTTGGCATCTTCTGGTTTCCAACTCGAGGCAATAAGGCTGCATCCTTCCGTCTATACTCTTATCATATATCTGTGAAGAATGGAGCCGTAACGTTCAACGGTGCGGGCTACACGGCGAAGTCTAATCGCATTGCTATACCGATTGCTACATCGAAAGCTGTATCGAAAAGGCATTCCAGTATTTTTCAAGGAAGACGTGGACATTCATGATAAAGCTGCATGAAGAGCTCTGGAGCATGTCGCAAAGTTCCTGAAATGCCAGTTAATCTTAAGGTTTCTGCATTTTCCAGATCGTCTGTGTTGTTTGCACAGAGCAATCTACATGTTGGTATAGCAATGATTTACAAAAGATACCCGATATAAATGGATTGGTGTCAAGATTTATATATACAAGGTCTGTTTCGTTTTTAGTTACGTCTGGCTTCTACAGAATATAAGCGTTCGAGAGTAGATTTTTGATGTTCGTCTACTGATGAAAAGTCAAATTCGTCACCAAACATACGTGCCGATTCTTTTCGTAAGATTTGCTCATATTTTTCGAACTATGCAATAAGAGCATTTGAGATTTAGAGTACAGTAAATATAGCGTTCAGAACTTACTTGATCTGGTAACATCATGTCAGCCAACGTTTGTAGTAGCAATGTATTCCCGACACATATGCTTGGATAGTGTTGGAAAAGTAGTGGCACGATGGCATGGAACAGTACCAAATTTCGTTCACCAAGTAGCTAGAGATAAACTTTAGATATCTTTGCTTGTATCTTTCTGCTTTTTACTACTTACATGCAGATTTTGTGCCAGCACAGTTTTCAATCCTTCATGATCGGTGTTGTACCCCGGCTTGGCCCAAGATTCATAGTATGTGATAATCATCGGTAACCAATCCATGTCGAGCTCGCTCTCGTCCGATTCCATCATCGATGCTTCCAGTAGAACTTGACTGTGGAAAAATATAAACTTATGGTCAGGATCTACGTCGTCTAAACTTGTTCAATTGTTTTTGACTCTTACCCTGCCATAAACGACCACCATCGCATTCCAATCAACGGTTTATATGCCTTTTTGCAGCTTTGAGTCACACCAGCGATCAGATTTACAAGCTTATCGCGGTCAGCATCTTTTTTGCTATCCCAAAATGCTGTCATAATAAGATCAAAAGTGTCCTTTGCAGAGTTTTGGACAATTTCGTCGCACGAGAGTAGATTATCCTGCATATCGCTTTGCGCATGTTCAAGTACCAGAATAGCTGCAACATCCGTAACATTGCTTGCAATAGTTGCAGCAAGCATGGCAGGTGGAATAGCCATGCGCAAGTAAACAGATAATATCTCATTGAAGCTGCGCTTTGCGATTAAAAATTGTATCTGCATTTCTTCATTGGCCACCGCCGCGCTTGGTTCCTTGGAATTCATCAAGGATTTACAGGCAGATGTGAAACGTTCCATCGAGTCCCCGAAAAACATGAATGCTTGACTGGAGGCTATTCCTTTTGGTGCTGCTTCTTCTCCTTGTTCTGTATCTTGCAAAGATTCGACGTGTGTCGTCACAGATGGTTCCTCCTCCAACATCGTTGTCGTCATGGCAGCAGCAGCTTCTGCTGGACCTGTAGCAATTGCCGCCGCTGCTGGAACATTGGCCTCATGCTCGGGTACTTTAGTTTCTTGAAATTTCGTATCAGGTACTGTATCTAAAAATATAATATCTTAGATGTAAGGCATCGTTTCGCTATTCCTAGAATGCAACTCACCGTCTCCACCGTAAAGATACCTATCTACATCCTCGTCATCCATCAAATCTTCGACTGGTGGTATTGGTGTTGCCACTGTTGTTTCTTCTGGCGGTAGTTCCAGCACAGGTCCGGGGCCAGGAAACGATGGTGGTTTAGCAGTTGCGCTGGCAGGCACATCGCCCAAAAAATTGCCAAATAGGAATCGCATAATTTTTCGGGTATCATCACGCAGAGAAGGGCAATGAAAGATAGGTAGCAGACTGCGGATTACGCCTTTTGCGAGAATCTGTTTCATTCCGCATGATATGCATTGAAGCATGTAGTCCCGCATAGGTGGATAGTACTCTTTCACGGAAAACATGAGAAATTCAAAAATGGTGCTAGTAATGAATGGGTATCTTTCAGCAGATCGCTCGGTTAGAAGCATAGCGGGTTCTATATCAAGGCAGCGCATATAAGTCATAGAATCCATAGTTGTAAAGTATAGCTACTAACCGATGAACATGATGTTGTCATTAGGTGTAAAGAAAAGCCAGTCGAATACGAGTGATAATTTCACATTTGCGGCCACGACTGCATTCTAGAGATATTTCAGTCGAACGCAGAGGTATCAATGACCAACATAGATATCTACCTGGATGGATCGTAGCATAGTACCAATAACAACGTATCGGGGTACAACATGGCTTTGAAGGATTTGATTAGATGGATACCAACCAGCGACGATATATCGTATAACGTCTACAAAAAAGGCCTCGTTTGTAGAAAGATAGCGTTGAATGAACCATCCAAGGTTCCGATGATAGTGATTTATAGATAGCTGGAGCATTTCGTAAGAGAATGCAATCGAGAAAAACGTCCGACGATCACTTACATTTTGCAGAATAAACAAGAGCTTGTGTTCCATATCTGGAGTTAACCGTGACCTTAAGAACTCTTTTGGTGTGGGAGTCATGAGTAGCATATCTACGCCTAAGAAATGCAGGCAAAATAAATATTATGGAAAAGTACTATCAGGTGTAGAATCTTGAATACCTTTAAACTTGGGAGAAAATGATTGAGGATTGTGTAACAAATCTGACCACAGTTGTCCAAACTCCGGGATAGCTGATACGTCTTGCAAAGCACGACATAAATCGCGACCGATAGATAGGCATGCTAGCCACTGTATCCTCGCGCATAATATATATTAGCTACTGCGCGATAATAGAAATCACTTTGCGTCGACGGCTTACCTTTTCCCTCAAACAGCGTACGACAAAACGAATCTCGCGCTGCTGCAGAGGAGCAAGCAGAGAAGATCGATGTTCCGGCATCAGTCGCAAGAATGTATAGACTGCAGTGGCAATAACTCGCGGCTGCGAATCGAGCCAGCTCTTGTGTATTTCGCACAACTTGAGCATTTGCTCACAAAGGGTGATATTCTCCTTTGAGATGTCGCCAGATCGGATCTGTCTAAAAAGACAGAGGTATATACCTTCGATGTTTTGAACACGCAAGCCAGTCAGTTCATTGATGAGCCACAACAGCTACAAATCGTTCTGTTAATTGACTATCATTTCCCGGGTTTTAACTGTATATTACCTGATCTCGAGTCCTGGTCTTTAGATTGGCGAATTTGATGGATACGGCTAGGTAATGTATCTTTGCGAGGATCGACGCGAAGTGATCTCTGTTCACAAAGCTGAGACATTGAAAATGCTTGAGTGCATAGAAGCGCATATTAGATCGAGGCATAGTTCCAAAACTTTTGGCATCATAGGCCATTTTAAGAGAGACAAAAAAAAAAAAAAAAAAAAGAAGAAACAAGGAAGCTTACAGCGTGAGCGTTCTCTGGTTCAGTGAGGATGCCATAGAATATTGCAGACACGGTATCCGCGTAATCTTGTTTACTTTGCGAGACCTTTACGTTTTTTTCTTTAGTAAATCAAGTCTAGGGTAACCAGTTTACAGGAAACTCATGCCTTGTCTTGCAAATAGTTATGGAGCTCAATCTCTGATTTGTCTCTGGCAGCATCGTGGAATTTGGCATACACTGTACGCAATTCCTGTTGTGTAGAGATACAACCAATGTATATATGCATTACGAAATAGTTCAAAAATATATATGTAAAGTTATTCCGCATACCAGATCCATAGGATCCTCAAGATCGATTTCATCGAAATCGTACAAGAGGGAGGGGACAGTCTCCATTGAGACGACGTTCTTCCTGAGTCAAAGGAGACAGGTTTGACAGCAAGAAAGCCGTGCTCGTTATACTCAATATTTTTGGGCGCCCGAGGATGAGCCCCCCACTCTCTTCAATATACGGCATGTACGATGCCGTTGCTCCTTGAGAAATATTCTCGAATATGCTGTTGCTTTATAGGATGCGCTTGCCGGGGGAAATAAGCTTTCATCCCGTGGACAAGTTGTTTGAAGCAATTGTATTATCACGAATACGCAGATTCTGTTTTCCATGTGCAAAAAAGGCTCGTCCACCATATACTTGCTTTGACTTTACTATTTCAGAGCAAACTAAACTACAAACAGCAAATAGAGTGGTCCAAACTTCACATGAGACTTTTTTCCAGATACTCGTACTGCAGTTATCTTGATTATATAAAAGCATTGACGAAGTTAAATTACAAAGATAGCAATACAATCAGGAGTTAATAAGGATGCACAGGAAAAAAATGAAGTAAGAAGGAAGGATATCGAAGAAATAAAAGATTTCAGCACACTGCTGGTATTCAACTGAGCAATCATTGTCACTTAACGCAAAAGCATTTCCGAAGTCACGGGACCTCCCACGCCCCTAAGATATAATGGTATAATAAGTATCTTTGTCATATATAAGGACAATAGAAAGGCCCACCGTTTGGCTGGTGGCTGGGTGCGGTTTTCAAGAAAATCAGGGCTTACGCCGGAAGGCGGCCTGTGGTAGAAGCTGTCCCGGTTCGCATGTAGTGATACAGCTGGGCTAAACGAGTCCAACTGGTTAGGACTGAATATTCGATATTGGGCATTGGATCTTGAAGCAACTCAAGTGGACAATAAGCACGGCGATGTTAAAAGCAAAAATACGGTAAGCAAATGTCCAGAGTCAGGACAGAGGCTACTTCTGGGACAGCTAAATCAAGTACTGTGAGTGCCAGTGATCCCAATAAGCAAAAGTATAACAAGCTTACCGGGATGCAACGAAAAATAAAGCAGAGCCAAAGGACAATGAACACAAAAGCTTCATCTTCTT
>NW_027192149.1:883945-910515 GCF_041956525.1 Rhizomucor pusillus
GTGCAGGGAGCGTGCGACCGCTAAAACACGTTAGTAATAGTCTTTGCCCTCTGGATAACAATTTGTTGTTGGCGAAAAGTCAAGGAAGCATGCAAATATCTTGTAGAGCTATGCCTCCATATATTTCGTTATACTCTTTATGCAACAACGGATACCTTACTATTAAATTATACGACTGCCTTGTCTTTAAATAACCAGCCAGCGTATAAACAGAATAATAATCGTCCATTCTCGTCAAGGCAAATGCATGATCGTCTGTTTCCGCATATTGTTTGATATATGTGTATATTTATGTCATTCTTCTGTTGAATCTATTTTCTATTTCCTTCCCTCTCAAGTACCCAAGCGACAGCTTCCTCAACATTGTCACAGACCGCCGTAGCAGGGAACTCGGAAGAATTGCCAGGTCCACGGAAAACACCGGTGCGCACCAGGATACTTGACCATCCATATGCGTTAGCTCCCTTGATATCTGCAGCCGGATTATCACCCACGGCGTAGACGCGTTTGGGCTTGTGTCCCTGAATTTTCGTCAACACGTTTTCGGCATATTCATAGGTAGCCTTATGCGGTTTGCCAAAAGAAGTCGATTCAAGCTCTTGACCAGTCAACGTTTTGTAAATGCTTTCAACCGCAAGTTTAAAAGATCCTTGACCGAGTCGAGGTACAGGGAAGTCTGTACTCCAAATCTACAGTTGCTTCGTTACACGACCATGCTCCTTTAATTAATAATTTCGGTCGACTTACAATGTCGTTCTAAAAGAGTGTTATTTCCATTCATCTTTTACTCGTAGTATCCAACTTACATTGGAAAAGTATACTGGAACGGATTGCTTGAAATTAGCTTCATCCTGCTGCGTACCAAGGATACCATCTTTAGAACAGACGGCATCCAAAACTATCTGCAAATCGCGTCCCCCTTTCAAAAGTGCAATGAGCAATGTATTGTATGACTCCAAATGAGCTCATATTCTTACAATCTCTAGAATCGTGAAACATCAGCACAGCACCGATAGGTTGTTGGCACAATTGATTGGATTCCTATATCATTAGAAAATTTAGACACCCAAAATCAAGTAGACTAGATACCACAGTAAGCATACTTCAACGTTGTCCGAAGGAATATTTCGCTTTGGATCACGGAATGGCCACACGGAAGGTTGCCAGAGATGAATATCATCGGACATCAAGATGTTTTTGAAACCATACCTGAACAGACGTTGCCTGTCAATAACAGCAATCCTGTTTTTGTATAACATCCATCCCATTGAACATGCTACTTACTTTGCTGCTACTTCGTGGCAAGCTCGATCCTTACCACCAATGATGAGCACCACCTTGTCGCGGTACTCAGGCACAAGTGCCTGCATTGGCGAATGTGACAGGATCATTTGTTTTTCCGGTATCTACTGAAAAATCACACTTGACCATGTGCCATCCGAAACAACTTTTTGAGATAGCGTACCTCTACGCCAAGGATCTCACTAATTTGCGATGCCTTTTCTGCCTCTGTCACTCCTCCTCCGTTTGTCAATAGGACATACGGTATATGTCTATTATTTCCAGGATCAGCAAATGCTTCTTGTGCTGTCCCGGTAAAAGTCCTAACCTTCTTTCTGGATTTTCGCCGTTCAACATCGCGAGAGCTCTGATAGCAGATAGACATCAATATATCAAGTATGTTAAGTGGTTTGAAACACTTTGTACCGCTTGGCTTCGGGGATCACGCGGCTGCCCTGTGCACGAGTGAGTCAACACAATCGTCGCTGTCCAACAACGATCGCCATACCTTAACCAGGACTCCATCTATGTCAAAAGCAAAAGCATATTCTGCTTTTCGCCGAGCAGCTGCTGTTGAGACGCCTCGCCTGATCGCGGGCAATCGAGCGCCTAAGATCATTCTACAGAGACAGAAAGGATGTCTGCGGAGCTCGCAGATTTTCAAATTGCACATGATTGAAATTTGGATGATACTGAGAAGAAACACAAAGGATTCAAGCCCTGGATTTAGAGGTATACCGATGAGATTTATTTGGGTGTCAAGAATAATGATTCCTTTTGTGCGCGCTCCAGCTTGCTTGCACGTAGGTGGTATACTTTCCGCAATTCTCGGAACTGCTTTACAAAGATATCGTGCTCTAAGTTACCATCCATGAAGCTTTGAGCCACCGATTCCGAGAGTTCATCTGACTCGTATACGCTTGCTTTGAGACGTGTGAGAACAGTGGATGATGAAAAGCGCTGAATGGTGTAGATGTCGATTAGAGTCCATAAGTAATACAGACGGCACTGAAAACGGGGAAACTTACACTAAACGCCTCCTGTTGTTGTCGTTCTTTCTCTTCGAAATTTGTCCGTAACTCGATGTACTTTTCATTTAATTCCTTGACTTGATCTCTCAATTTTGCAAGTTCATCCTCCTTCGCCAAGTTTTTGTCTAAACGTCGCACTAAGTAACTGTCCTGCCATTAATGCAGTGATATCGACTGCAGTAACTTACGTGCCAAATTTTCATTTCCGCTTCGCAGCTCTTCCCGTACAGTCTTCATACCCTGTACACGCTCCAGTGAATTGAAAAATAACTCGAATGCTGTGTCATCCTTTAGCAATTCTTCCAATTCTTCGAGACTAATTAATCCCGGCGATCGTCAGTTTGCCAAATGCTGAGAGAATAGGTCTAATTTGCATACCTCTTGGTGTTAATAAAGTTGTGTTCAGCACTCGTTAATGCCAATGCAGGTGGAATACTCGGTTGAGGAAGAAATGGAGTTGCTGTAGTGGGAACCGGAGGCGGAGGCCGGTTACCGTATCTGCATTATCCGCAGTTAAGAACTCTCGTAAACTTGAACGACATTAATTGCAGCTGAGGCTTTTACCCTTCCTCTATTTGATCATGGCTGATATTATTTGATGCTATTGTTTTTCGTGCTGGAGGCCGTCGTGCAAATTCTTCACGGATATCTTGTACAAGCTTGCCCAGGTTTGTCTGCCACCCAGCGTCATGCGAAATAACGTCTGACTCTATCCAAGGATGCCGGAGGCCGGTAGGTGTAACCGTAATAACAGGCGGTAGGTTCGGGAACTCGGGAGGAAGGTTGACCAGTAGAGTGGATGTTGAGTCAGGAACGGCGCACGGCACCTCATACATTTGCCCGTCCACCAGTACACTCACGTTTGGATTGTGCTGGAACAACGAGTTAATCTGTTGCTGCTTTCTGCAATAAGTCAGCTCTCACAATACTCAGTGAAGACCATGTATGCAATGTATGCATGTGGTGTTTCTGTGTGCCTGCCTAGCTTACATTTCCACGGGGCTCGACATGTCGATTAACGTGGCCCAGAACTTAAAGGACTTCCTGCAAGCGGACTCTGCCGATAATGTTCTGAGCCAGAGGGAGACCTGCCTAAATGGGTGCAAGTGCCTGAACCAGAAAAAATGGCTGCACGTATCCTTTCTCCCCTGCTCTTTTGTTTCCTTTCTTTCCAAATAGACTATGGGATTATTCAGTACACTTAGCACTCTCGCTCATGGTGCGCAGCCTGAGTCATATGTCAAGAAAAAGCAGTATATTTTCGAAAGCGAGCTTGGTAAACCTTTCTCTGATCTGGTCTCGTTGCCATGACGAACTTAGTACTTAGCGACCGCCATTTTCAGGCCGAGGATCTTTTGGATCCGTGAAACGTGCAATACGCATAACTGATAAGAAGGAAATGGCGATCAAGATCATTGAAAAGAAAACTGTCAAAGGTCATTTTGACATGGTGTATTCTGAGATGGAGGTCATGAAGGACCTCGATCACCCGAACGTTATCAAGTTCTATGACTGGTTTGAGTCTCGGTAAACTTCAGGAACATTGGAAGTATGCATTGGATCGTGCGGCTGACAGGAAAGGATCCTTTTCTAGTGACAAGTTTTATCTCGTTTTCGAGTTGTACGTTTTGCCTATTAAAACTCGTATCATTGATTGGACCGTGTTTAATCCTGGAATACGCTGTTTAGGGCAACTGGTGGCGAGTTATTTGAACGACTCTTTGAACGCGGCAAATTCACAGAAAAGGATGCAGTAAGCAATTAATCAGTGGATACCAAGCATCGAATTGGTTCGTGATTCAACGGGTCGATCGATATTAGATCGTAGTTGTTAGATCCATCTTGAACGGTCTGGAGTATCTGCACTCTCACAAGGTCGTGCATAGAGGTAAGTGGCTCGTGCCAAGCCCCGATGCTACTTGATGTGTAACTTGACATTTATTATGTTCTCAAATAGATATGAAGCCCGAGAACTTGCTCTTCCGTAGCAGAGATTCGGACGCCGATCTTGCTATTTGCGATTTCGGGTAAACATCACCACCACCAAGAAGCGTGAATTTCATGTAAAAGACTCATACATCGATTAAATCCTCTAGCATTGCAAAGGCGACAGACGATGTATCCGTCCTAGACACCGTGTGTGGATCGCCGTTATACGTCGGTATGTATCGCTTACACTTTGTGTAAGATTGGCATATGAATAGCCTTGGAGACGTAACTAATTCTGGTTTAGCACCCGAGGTGCTCTTACGCAAAGGATACGGCTCACCTGTTGATATCTGGGCAGTTGGGTAGGACTTGATGGTTATCACATATGTATCAGAAAAACTAACGCCTATCTTAATTAGAGTTATCACGTACATGCTGTTAGTGACGAATGATACGGAACAAATTAATCTTTCTTTACTAATGTTATTGAACTATATAGACTATGTGGATACCAACCATTCCAAGCTGAAGACCAGGTTGAACTGATGGCAGAGATTACCGAAGGAAAGTTTGAATTCCACGAGCGTTACTGGAGAAACATTTCCCAGGATGGTAAATATGGTCACAGGCGTTTCATCTTGGCATCTAGTTTGCTCTAATCTTTGCCTCAATTACCTATTATTAGCAAAGGACTTTATACGCAAACTCCTGACATTGGACCCTAGTAAACGGCCTACCGCTTCGGAAGCTTTAAAGGATCGATGGATGACAGGTGAAGATGCAACGGATATCGATATTTTGGATACCGTCAGGGAGAACTTTAATCCTCGTCGTACACTCAAGAATGCTGTTCGCGCCGTCAGTGCAATGAACCGCTTGCGGTCTGGATCTCTGAAAGCAGCAGCTGGTGCGACAGATGATCCTGATGTAGGAAAGAAAACACCTGCCCTCGCCAATATTTTGAAAGCAGCTGCAGCGAAGAATGGCGCCGCAGCTGCTCAGTAATTGCTTCCTGACGTCCTTTCCATAGCTTGACTTGTTCCATTCTTTCTGTTGTCACCTTCGTCTTCCACTTCTTTATCGTATATTTACTCCCTGTAGGCTGCAGGCCTTTGTCTATCCTTTACTTAGTTTTACGAATATTTTCGATATATGTAATTCTGTTTGAGTAGCATCAACTTCTTTTTTTGCTGTGATCTTGAGGTTATTATCGGAGGTGATAACTGCGCAATATATTTCAGTCGCGATACAAGGTATGTATCTGTCAAGTGATGCCAAATACATCAAAAGATACCAAACTACCGATTGTCGGAATCGGGTGGTACAAACTGCAAACGCCAAACATAAAAGGCCAGAGGTGGTACCCGTATTCCTGCATATTGCTTTCTCCCCTTTCTCTTCCTTTTTTTGTCGTTGAATATTCAAGATGTCTGCTGAACCTGTATCTCGCGAGACCATGGTCAAGCATCTGGAACAATGCATCGAAATCGCTAATCGCGGCATGTCCATGGGCCACCATCCATTTGGCTCAACCCTAGTCGGTCCTGAAGGACAAGTCTTACTCCAGCAGTGCAACTACAGATCTGTTCACCATGCAGAGAGCGAATTAGTCCATGTTGCATGTAAGTTCTCGAAATTGTAATTTTCCTTCTTTCTTGGCGTACGTATGTCTAAAATGCATCCAATCCATTTGTTTGGCAAACAGAGACCAACTTCCCACCGGAGTATCTTGAAAAGTGCACCATGTACACCAGTGTCGAGCCTTGTGCTATGTGTGCAGCGAGTGCATACTGGGCTAATATAGGCACGATAGTTTACGGTATGTCTGAGGCAGATCTGGCTTCACTTACAGTCAAAAGCAAGGAAAATCCCACGCTTCGTCTGCCCTGCCGCGAGGTTTTTCAGCGTGGATCTCGCAACATCAACGTGATTGGACCTTTTCCTGAGCTTGTCGACAAGATTGCAAAGAACCACCGTGATTTCTGGGATAATCATTAGCGTACTTTACGTATGATTGTTGTAGTTCTTTGGAAACACAGCGGCCAAATGGCCGCTTTCAATTTCTTTTATATTGAGTGTTTGAGATGTGACAATAGACTCTGAGGTTTACAGGAAGCACTTCATGGAATGCTATGTGAAGTCAGAAATAATATTGATCTACCTTTTATTATGATTATCATTTATTTATTTATTTATTGAATAAAGGGTGAAGGACTAACGAAAGCAGGGTTTATGACGCAGCAAACGTCAATTGACTGCAATAGCTATCTGTGAAGTTACCTGAATTTTTTCTATTTCGAGCGCTTTAGGCGGTGGCTACGCTCCCTGCGCTTGGCTTGCTGCGCTCGTTCCCCGTAACCGAAAGTCTTTCAGTGAATCACGCTAACTAATACCTTCGCTTTGCCTCTCCATTCTTCGGCGGTTTTGCTACTGCAAGCACAGCGCCGTCGAATTCCGATTCTTCAGACCGGCGCTCGCATGAATCGATATTAAAGAGAATACTACACCTAAAATCTAGCTTCTAGCTGTTTCGAAACAAATCCGCAAACCGTCTTCTTAGCAGTAGATTCCTAGTAGGACCTCTCCCGTCAACTTTCAAATCTTGCTATTTTCAAGCAAATCCTGTAATCGAGACCTTGAAATTATAGGGGATACATTGTAATAGTAGAAGGCTATAGACTAGAGTTATTTGTTATGAGACAGTTATCAAGTATGTAGCGTGCCTTGCAGAACAATATTAGATAAATCCTGCAAAGTTAGCTGAAACAAAAATATCTTTGTAGATTCAATCATATTTCCGTATACATTGATAGCTGTATGTAAAACTTGCATCATAGGTTAGTATCTTGCTAAGACGTGATTTAACACGGGGTCCCACACCTTTGCCATGAACATAGGTGCTCATCTTTTTGTTGCTTTCTTTGAGTGAGTCCTAAATATTTTTACGAAATCAAAGCACCTTTAGACCTTTTACGTACAATTATACGTAGCATTGATGTAGGTGAGGTACTTCATGATCTTTTGTTAAACACAGGAGTAGCGAGGTTGGCATCATTCTGATTATCTTCCTCGACGTACGTTGATGCCTCCGACGTAACCTCCAGGAATGCGATTCGATTACGAACGTAATCCATGTATAAGCTTTCAAAGACGGCAGAAGAGCGTCGACTAAATGTATTGAATCCAGCTGCGAATGTAAAAAGCGACCTGGATCCAAAATCTCGTACTTGGGCTCTGTTCTCTCAAACATACTTGTATGGCTGCTCTCTCGAGGTGCAATATGGTTTCTGACGCTTAACTTCTTAGCCGGCATGACCTGTGTTCTGACCCGCTTCTCGCGATGCGTCACTTCAAGTTCTCTGTCGTGCTTCTACTTTTTTTAACAGACGACCCCACGAGTAACAAGTATGTCTACTCCTTTACTTTGCTGCGGTGGACACAACCTGATACAGAAACGCTAGGTGCACAGCCTGGTCCCCTGCGGATCCGGGAATTGCCCTTCGGGGTGCGAGCATCAACTGTGCTTACGCAGCAGTAGCACAAGATACTAATGTAATGTCCTCATGAAATTCCCTTGTTCCCAATCAACTACATTTGCTACTCGCTCTTAACTTCTTCATATTCATTCCTGTATCGTCTTCTTTGTAATTTAACTTTGATCATTCCTTTTTGATAATGATAATATAAGATTCCCTACTCAAGCGTAAAGCTCCTATTGTTTCCAATCGCCAGTATGAGTTTGGAAAAATGCTGCTATAATCGTTTCCCTACTTTCCTTACAAGTACATAGAGTGAATACGATGGACTCGGCCCAAGAACGATTTCTCTGTGATTCAAGGCAGGAACGGGTTAAGCATATGATAAAGTGAAGGTTTGCTAATCTATGGTACCTGCTGCATTTATGCTACTTGGCGTATGTACTTTCCTGAAGAGGATATGTACGCCTGAAACTGAATATAGTTAGATGTACCTGGTTCATCATTAGTACATTAGATTCTTTCATCGATCCTGGCTCTTAGTTCCTTCTATTTTGCGTACCTGTATGCATAGGCAAGTGAACAATATTCCCAAGATGAAAAATCCTTCATCCGTTCTTTAAATGCGGAAACAATCCAAAAACAAGGATGCTATAGACGAGTTCTTTATTACCTGCAGCCGATCTTTGGGTATCTTCCTTTTCTAGTACTCGACAGTCTACGAATCTAAAATTTCTTAGGCTAAAATTTGCACCATTTGTACGATTGCTACATAGTTACGCTAATTCCATCTTTCCTTCTATCATACAATAGCCTTTCCACATGTATGTCCACGTACGTCTGTGCATGCATCCGTGCGTCCGCGTGTGATGCGTACGGTCGTGCGCAAGACTTGGCGTTGCTTCCCCCAGATGATGAAGACTAAGTAGCAAGAACCAATGAATTTATGAGTGGGCCCAACTATGGAGCAACTTTCACTACGGGCTTACGCTTATACTGGTGTACACCAAAACAAGATAGTACTAGAAATACTAGCTACCCTGAGCTCACCGCAGGCATCCATATCATTAACAGACGTCTCAGTCTAGTGTCTTCATTAATCCGTCAGATATCAGCCAGCGAACAGTAGAGAAACTCGGTGAAACGGAATAACAATCGTGAATCGGGTAAATATGAAGAAAGAGAGAAACTGGACACGTCTTACGTTTCTACAAGTTGTGCACCGGGCAAAGGCTCAGTAGTGGGATTGTGTGATCCTTTTACTATATCGCCTGCACGAGGCTCGTCGTAGCCCCCCTGCAAACCTTTACCATGTGATTCGTTGATATGCATTCCACAATTCACAAGAGACCTCAGACTAACTGCCAGGAGATGCCTCGGTCGGGATGGATAGCCATATTGCGAGGTGTAAGATATATCATAAAAGATAGAAGCAATCTCGTCCAACGTACCTTTGCTGCTAGACGCTCATCGTTAGAAAGGGACAACATTACCGCATGCTAACCAACAGAATCCAGATTGAACCAGCGTTTGAACTATCCTTCAGAAACCAAGGTAGCCATCATGCCAAAATGAAAATATTACACCTAAGAAAAAATCCGCATGGATTGGTCAGTAAAAAAGCTGCCTTATCTATAAGCAGGACAGATAATAATAGACTACCTTTCTTTCTTTTCTTATCAGCGAAAGTTCCCTTCAAATCCTTCACTGTTCTGTTACGTTGAACGCCCTGGCATTCCTTGTCACAGACCTTAATTATTCAGTCTATGAATTCGTAATTTCAATGACGAAATAATCCAAGAATTCATCCTACATGTAGAAGCACGCAAACCCCATATGTTCCAAGCAGGTGGGCAGCAACGTATCTTCCGGAAACGACCCGCTTGTTGTCAAGCCCTGGAAGGACTCGAACGTCTTAAAGCTTGGCTCCGATAAGGCAACACAGCTGCCAGGAGGCATATTATTAAGTCATGTCAAGTTACAGGGCATGTATCCCGCGTTGCTGCATAAATCAATCATGTCAACTCTTCCTCCGTATACAGTGTAAGGAAAAGCTCAACCTAGGTTCCCGCTCCCCTGCCAATGCAGGCACGAAACAACACACAGACATTGGATTACACATGAGCCAACGTCTTTTTTGATATTCGATACAGAGCTCCACAGACTACTTCAAATGTTTGTAGAGAAGATCCAGTCAGAAATAAGGATCCTACATAAATACAGTACAGGACCAAATGCATGATGTAAACCTTTTTATTCACTCCGGCTGGCCATTGTGTAGAGCCCGTGTCGGCTTTCGAAGTCTCTATCTTCGATTGCAATAGTTTCGAGCACGTACAGTGCATTTTGAATATGAGGGATATTCACTGATTTGCGACGACGCTGTGGACCATCTGCCTTACTGTATATATGCTGGAGAAGTCAAACGAGTGAGCGAAAAAGTGTGTTCTCTACTGTACGAATGTCCAAAGTAAGCTGTAATGGCTCCCGCAGGCTTATGTGGACATAGTGACCAGCATCTTGAGAACAAAGCAAATATTCAGACGTAATTAAGACTGAATAGGACCGTCGAATTTACTCATTAGGCTCATCAATCATAGAAAGTTGCCAATTCTTTCTCTACCGTCGTAAGTATTATGAAGTAACTCAGAACATATGTATCCTGTATATCGTCTTTATTAGGAGCCGTACGTTTATTCAAATTTCTTAATTCCTAATTTAACTAATACTAATGACTTAATTTTAAATTGGGCCCATGCTAATAATCATAACTTAAACTCAACTCTCGAATAGGTAACGGTAAATTGTTTAAATCAACATTACTTTTTATGCCAAATATCTAAATAAATTTTACGGTATATTGGGGACACGTCCACTTTTTGTACTGATAGCATTAAACTGGGAAATGAATTTAAGGTTTCTTGCGTCATAAGACGCGATAAATCTAATTTAGATGATGAGATCAAAGTGTGCCACGAGAGAGCTCGCTCTTCTTTCCCATAATCCATGCCTGAAATTCGTCTATACGATCTTTACTTGGACACTCTTGGGGAGATATGGTCCCCAAACACTTGTAAAACAAGGTTTGCGTTAAATGTCAAGGTAAGTATCATTCTCACTTTATCAGAAAGATAAAAGTTATTGAGCATGGCACAGGGTATTGAATATGAAACCGAGTGGTTGACATTTGCTGGAGTGCATTCCGCCATTCCGAAGGTTACGTGAGTCCCATGCAACTAGTCATCGTTGCTAATCGACTTGGACATCTTACACATTGCAATTTACTAGCAAAACCGGCAAGAAGCCTACGGTTCCGGTTATTGAGGATTTGAAGCATGGTGGAAAAGCTGTCCAGGAATCGTGGGAAATTGCGCAGTATCTTGAGGAAGCATATCCAGATTACCCGAGCCTTTTCCACGGCAATGCGGGCGTTCATTACTTCTTCCACAATTATTGCACGCATAATATCCTTACGAAGGTCTTCAAACTCTGTGTTCTGAAGATCCATAGCCGAATAACGCCAAAGGAGTTGCAGGACTGGTTCAGACAGGATCGCGAGACGCAGTTCAAGATGACTCTGGAAGAGTTTGCCGGCGATGAAAACCAGCATATCAAGGTTTTGAGTCATAATTTGGGACCAGTTGGTAGAGTCTTAACATCGTATCCGTACCTAACCGGCGACAAGGGTAAGAAAGATATAATCCACATATATTTCGTTATTGTACTCACTTTACTTTCCGGTCAGTTGGCTGGGCTGACGTGGTGCTGGCTGCATATTTTACCCTTTTCGCTCGCATGCGTCCGGATCTCTTTGAGCAGATCGTGCTAAATGCTCCCAAGTATGGTTCTGCTTTCAAAGCATGGTGGGCACGCATGGAAAAATACCGGCAGGACCGACCCCCTCCAGCCAATGCACGTATCTAACAAATAGCGTTTATTTGGCGCACAGAGGTCAAATGTCTGTCCCAGATAATCTATTGTATGAGTTCCGCGAAGGCGCCTGAAACTTATTAATACTAGTCGTTTTCATTCCTAAATTATCCAAAGAAACTTACTGCTCGCCAATTGGCAATGTATGGTTTAAGCACTGCCGAACATAACAGGCCTCCAGTAAGAACTAAAAATATCACAACAATGGACTGGTCCTTGAATGAATCGCGTGCTACATAATATTTTTTTCATTGCGTAAGCATAATGCATATAAAATAACAGGGCAGATAACATAGGCTCACCAAAGCAAGCTGTCAGAAAGTCATTGCTTGGACAAGTTTCGTCGGCAATACCGTCGCATAGTCCGTCCTCTACATTGTCCAGACAAAACTGCTTTGTGCAGTTACTGCAAGGTTTCGGATTATCAATAGGGATTTCAAAGATGGTACTATTTGACCCGCAGAAGCACTTGCAAAAATGTACTGGGTTGGCAGCTAGACACGCTTGAAGTAAGATGAAGACTGTTAACAGTACAGGTTGTGATCGACGAAACAGCATTGCCAGAATCTCGTTCCTGCGAACAGGCACTGCTTTAACAGCCACTGAGGTCAAATTCTTATTGGCTAGGAATGATTCCAAAGAAAATTGTGCAAGCCAGAGTATCCAAAAAATTCAGAAGGCAATAACCGAATATTCTCTTACAAGTAAACATAATAATGTGGGGTACATACAATGATATGGCAATGGGGAAATACAACTTTACATGGAAGAACGTTTGTATGAGTAGTGTTATACCGTTATTCAATCGTCCACATATCATTCGGCAGGCGATGATTGTTGCCGTGACCAGACGTCAGACGTTGATGTTCTGCTTCCATGGTGCTACCTTTGCTAATATGGGTAATGTCAAACTCTTCAGAGGAGCTCTGGTCAATAGGTAGTCCGCGGTCTGGATGTGCTTTCTTTTGAGCTGCTCGATGAGCAAATACGTAAATGCCTCTGTGCAAGTTTAGGAAGCATTTGACCGCGGCGGCTATTGTGATCAGGATCAAAGCCATAGCAACCACGACTGTAAAAAGCAAGAAACGACGAGTAAAATTGTAAGGATCAGTGTCGGCCGGTCGAGGTATCGCGATACGCACGAGACGATAGACAAGATATGCAATAGCGCCTATTCCCATGACGATGAAAAATGCCATACTGTACTTGTTTTCGCGATAGACAGATAAGAGCGCGACGGATAATCCAAGCGCACCGAGTACAAATACGAGCACCGTTTCTGTGACTGTTTCATCGTACTGTAGCTTCTGTGACGGGATCAATTGTGCAGCAAACGAGAAGACAAAGTAAAAGTCCAGTTTCAGAAGGGTAGCAAGGATGCTGGTGTAGATCAGCGCGTTTCGAACTCTACAGCCGGCCGTTAGAAAATTTCTTGTGTGCAACGTAGAACAAAAATGCATCGATCACCTCATGTCAGCAGAGAAGTTACGATAGTTATCCCATGCGAACTCTTTGCGCAAACGCCATGTGAAGAATGCAAGCACTAAGAAGAATGCTGGAATAAGTGCAATGATAGCATATTCTAGTGGCTCCATTCTGCTGCGATAGTATGCAATAGCTGCTTCCTGGCCGGCAATGGTTGGTGCCCAGCGTGCATCAACAGGATGCCACAACGAATCATCGCCGCTAGAAGGCATCTACGCGTTAAAACAGACTTATTTTCTCACGAAGTATGCTCTCCTAAAGACTTACCATCCAAGTGCTTCTAAAATCATGTGCTGTTGAAGCTGGATGCCACCATAGCTAACATCGATTTGCTTTTAAGTTTTGTGATCTATCCAACAGGCTCAAAAAGCAGCTTATTCTTACACTGTAAAAAGAAAATGATGAACGGTGTTAATAAGAATAGAGCTCGGATACTTTTCGCCGCGTTTTCTTTCTTTCTTGTTTACCTACGACTAGCAGACCGAAGACTATCAAGGTACATAGTTGGGCTAGTAATACGCCAAATTAATCAGTTTACAGTCCATAGTGGATTCGATCACATGCTGCTACCTGTGTTCTTATGATATAATG
Organism: Rhizomucor pusillus; assembly: GCF_041956525.1. Lineage (NCBI taxonomy): Eukaryota > Fungi > Mucoromycota > Mucoromycetes > Mucorales > Lichtheimiaceae > Rhizomucor > Rhizomucor pusillus. Next base: position 897,669 of record NW_027192149.1, read on the forward strand.
CATCGATGCAGAGGATGACTTGGAAAACTTGGGAAACTATAAACAGACTGTGGTAGATCAGGTCGGACTCGCTGACTCCCAGAAAAGATTGAGCTGCACAGAGGTTAGTGCACGTGCGCTTTGCGATAAACATATAGCAAGCAAGGAGGAATAGTCAAACCTGCTGGTGTGTTGTTGACTTGACAGTTGCTGACAAGTGCAAGATGGTTGTTGACGACAAACCCTTCGAGAAAACAAATCAACACTGCCTCAATACATACAAGCGCGAATGTTATTATTGAATCGATTGAACTAAAGATCGATTTCACAGTTGAGTCACCCATTGCAAAGGAAAAGACAGAAACCAAAGCAAAATCAGAGTAGCGGGTAGGTTGTCTGGAAACCAGATAGAGAATGTGAGAAAGAAAGGAAGAGAGAAAGAAAAAAGAAGACAAGAGAAAACGAAAATAAAGAAGGAAGGAGGACAAGGTCTCAACTTTTCGATATGTGATTTCGCGCTGCCTTTGGTCAAATTACACAAGTCTAGCCAGGTTCTTCCAAGACTGGCAAGAGAGATGTTTGGGCGCCTCTTTAGGAAACTTGAAGGTTGCAGATGCACAAACACTCGAAGGAGGCGCAGTTTCCCAGCCCACTTACCCTGTCCTCCATTAGGCTTGTGCGCTTTGATGCATGAGGCTGTGCCAGGCTCTGGCGTTGACAACCGCCAGGTCAACCGAAAAACACAACATAATGAGCATTGCGTGGCTATGTTCTTACTCGCCACAACCGAGAAGCGTACCATTCCTAAATGCTGAAAACAGAAGCTCCATTTTCTGGTAACGGAGGAGGGTCTTTCTCTCTCGCACGAATTCTTGCACCCACCGATTTGCCAGGAAACCGTGCCAAACACGCTAACAACGAAACAGGATAAATCGCAGCAATACAGATTTATTTTGCAAAACCACATGTAATACCAGTTCTTGAGCCTCTATGCTTCTCTCTGTCGTTTCTGACTTTTATCACTGTCTTCCTTCGTTGTTTGCTCTTGATCATCGTGTGTATCCTATTGGTTCGATGTAAATGCCCGGCAATGTCTCCATCTCATGTTACACACAGCAACGCACTTTGAGGATGGGGAGCTGCCCCTTCTTTTTCCCGCTTGAAGACGGAGGTGATACAGACCTTGAAAGAGGTCTTTCTCGTTTGCTGAGGAATGCTGCAGAAACCGAGGATACTGATGAATATGGCATGGGCGTCCTTTGAATTCATATTGTTTAAAGCTTACGCTGTACCGATGTTTCCAGGGCTTGTGCGGCGATTTCTATCCTGTCGAGCCATTCTTTACCCAACGGCGGAATCCTCTTTTCCTTCGAAACCATCTAGACAAAGCATCGTATCCCAGGGAACATCTCTAGCATTGATCCTTGTTTCATACCTTTTCAATATGTTCCTTGAGTATTGAACCTGTATGCAAAGAATGAACGGTATATTCACTGATCCAGTTGTCAAAGTGAACGTGGCTAATTTACCATTAGCAAAACTTAAATGTGCTGCTGGTACAGATTGTATTATAGCCAGTATGGGACCAAAAACTTGTTGATAGAGGACTTTGGCCGCGTCTTTTATCGGATTGCACTGGAACGTCCACGAGAACGCAGCAAATCCCTTGGATTCGGTATAGTCCACGTCTATTCTATCTTGCAAGCGTCGAAATGTGCATTTTTCCAAGGATTTGAGATGATCTTTCAGTTGCGAGATGAGCATAGAGATCTGCTCGTTCGTCTCCAATGCTAGATCTTGTTCTCGAGCTTTTGCTATGAGGACAGCAATGTCGGCTTCTTCTGCCCACACCTGTTTAAAGTCGGTGACGACAAGACAGTAGCTTTTCTCTTCAAAGTGACACTTTATGTAGACAGTGTCGCGATCGTTTGTGAGGACATGCCACGGTTTATTGATCAGCACTGCATCGTATAACATTCGCGGCAAATAACAAGTGTCTGCATAGTGAGAATTGATTCCGCCTGAAAAGACAAGGCACGAACGGCCTCCCAACTTTGGAACGCGGACGAGGCACCAGTGTAACATAACATCTACATAACGGTGAAATTTAACTTTACAAGCGCTTTTGTGCTCCCTACGCTCGCACGCTTGGTTCGCTGAAGCTCATGGCTGATTAAGTCTGTAGAATAAAAGCCGCTTGGCCTTCATAGACGTCCATTCTCCGGCGGTTTTGCTACTGCAAGCACAGCGTCGTCGAATTCCGATTCTTCAGACCGGCGCTCGCATGAATCGATATTTAAGAGAATACTACACCTAAAATCTAGCTTCTAGCTGTTTCGAAACAAATCCGCAAACCGTCTTCTTAGCAGTAAATTCCTAGTAAGACTTCTCCCGTCAACTTTCAAGTCTCGCTATTTTCAAGCAACTGTTAGTAGAAGGCTGTCCTGACCTTCGCCGCCTCCAACATCAACCGTCTCCCTCCGCTCCTTCGTCTTTTCTTGAGCTTCTCGCGATGCATGCTTTTATTTATATTTCTATAGCAAACCGACCCTGCGGGTAAAATGTATGTCTTCTGGTTTACAGTACTTTGCTGCGGTGGACACAATCTGACACAGAAATACTAGGTGCGTGGTCTAGTCCCCCACGAACCCGGGATTACTCTTCGGGGTGTAAGTTTCAATTATGATTACGTAGAAGTGGCGCAAGATGCTAACGTAATGGTCCTTATGAAGTTCCCTTGTTCCCAAACAACTACATTTCAAATTCATTCCTGTATTACATTCTTTGTAATTTAACTTTCTTAATATAAAGGTAAAGATAAAGATAAATTAAAATGGTCGTGAGCTACACTGCACTTCTACCCTATAGAATATCGGACGTTTGTTCACTAATGTTCGACCTTCAGCGAGAAATCAACGTGTGGGACGCCCTGAGTAATTGTGCTCATGCTAAGAATGTCAATATCTAAACGCAACAATTTCAGTCAATGCATGTTGAAATATTCAGAGGATAAGTGCTTTTACCATCGCAAAAGTAATCTGCGCATGTCTCGTAAGTAATGCCGCCGCTGCTTTCAATCAAAAAATGGTTCACTCCCTTCTCGGCCCATCTTTCCTTGATATTCTTTGCAGCTTTCTTGAGCGCCTCGCCTGTAAAGTTATCAAGCATAATGACATCGGCACCGGCTGCAATGGCTTCATCGGCTTCTTCTTCAGACTGGCACTCGACCTCAATTTTGAGAGCGAAACCGCATACACTTCTTGCGTTCTTTACGGCCTGCGTAATAGATCCTGAATGTACATGTTATCCATGTTAACCAGTGATCGCAGTGCACGAAACCTTGGACATTCTATTCTACCTGAGCTCCAGATATGGTTATCCTTGAGCATGACCATGGATGACAAATCCATGCGATGCGTATCCAAGCCGCCGACCAATGTTCCATACTTCTCAACCAGTCGGAAGCCTAGTATTCAGATATATCAATCCATTTATGCAGATAACCAAATAGTCTATTTTCAGATATACCAGGAGTCGTCTTGCGTGTTGCAGCGATAACACCTTTGAAACCTTTTGCCTTTTGCAGATCATGGACTTTTCGGGCTCTGTGAGATAAATTCCGAGTCGGATAATCAGCAAACAGATGGAAGAATCATCAATCAATCACTTTAAAGTTTGTACCGAAGTGCGATGCCGCTGCATCGGCAAAGGATGTTCAGAGCTGTTCGTTCTCCAAGTAGAATGTGGCGTGCTTTGCCGTAAACTCTGGCTATTTCCTGCTTTCCATTCGGGTGCAAATACTGGCCTTCCTTTACGGACCACTCGACACTGGCATAGCAGAGTTAAAAATACAGTGTAAACAAATTTGTTTTATTCCAATCATTTTTATACCGGCAGCCCAACTGCTGAAAGATCTCGTCAAAGAACGGGACACCGGCCACGACACCTTCGGCTTTGCAGTACAAGATCGCGACCTGATCTCGATCGCCAACGACGAAGCCGCCATAGTCGAACGAGGGAATGTCCTCTTGGAGCCACTGCGTGACAAGGGTTTTGTAGTTGGTAGCAAGCAAATGAGAATAGTCGGTCATGGAGAATTGGAGAGTTGTAGAACTGTCACTTTAATTGGACCCCGGGCAAAAGTGAAGGTTTGAGCGTCTGAGTTCATATGGGTGACCCACAGACTGTCTCGCGTAGCACAGTGCCCTTTAAAAGCAGCACACATGTTTGCCTTTTCAGGCCAGCAGAGCGCAACAGAAACAAAAAAGTATGAGCACTTGCCTGCTTGTCTTCTTTCTTTTCTCTCACTCTCACTCTCTCTTTCCTTCCTCTTCCACTGGCTATACTCGAGCCATTTATTACGATCGACTTTTTGCGTGGAAATATCCCAGTCTTTTCGTGTGGTGCCTGACTTGTAATATTTCCGTTCTCGGTCCCCACCACCTTCATTTGCTACTATTTACTCTGCTTGAGAAACCAATACTGCGCGCAACTAAACTTACGAACGACTGTACGCCCGGAATATTTCCTCCATCTCCTTGGCCATGTCGGGCAGTAGCGAGATCCAAAACGTGATTCAAGTACTACAGCAGCAGATTGAGCAGGCGCAAAATGACAACTTGACGGTAAAGTGCTTCTCTCTCTAGCGTATCCAGAATCGAACAAGTTGTTGACAAGGTAGAATACATATTCTCCATAAAAATTTTACCTATTTAGCTTCGAGGGAAACTGGATGAATGCAACGAGCAACAGCGTGAACTCAGCACTGATAACCAATATCTGAGAAAGGTCAGGAGATATACAATTCTTTGTGTGCCTCTTAAATTAAGCGACCTTCTGTTACTGACTGATAATGTGGTATAAAGAAAGTTGCAGCCCTGCAGCTAGAAAACAGTAACTATGGTAACACCCAGGCACGCCTTGAAACACAGCTTTATGCCCAAGAACAAGACATTGCAAGCCTGCGCAAAGAAATCCAGCAACTGACAAAAGCGAAAAAGGATGCGGACAAGAAACTGACGCTGGAGGTAAATATAACAATGCATATATGCATGCCGCTAGATTGACATGTGTCAAAAAAGTATAATTAATTTTCTTTCTGGTGGTGTTACAGCTACAAAATTTTGAAAGCGACCGAATGCGATGGCAACAGCGGGAGGCAGACTTGTACAACCAGGTACGCTCCCTTAGTGTTGCCCAGGGAGAACCTCGTACTCCGCGCACACCTCGCCGCCGCAGCGTCACTGCTACTACTATGAATGGAACTACTATGAGTCCATTCACGACATATCCCTTGAATGATATTGGTAAGCATTCGGTAAATCCTCTTCCTACGATATCTGCATTCTCACATTGCAACAGATGAAAACGGTGCAACCACAAATGGTGCGATCAGCAACTCTGCAGATAGTATCACCCTCGGCAAAGAGACCGCCCCCAAACTGGCAGCCATTGATTCATCCTATGCCAGAGAAGCAAAAATCGCGCAACGCACCATCAAAGCTCAAGATAAACTGATCAGCGACCTCAAAGCAGAAATCGAGAAGCAAAAATCAGTGATCCAAGATCAACAAACACAGATCCAGCAGCAATCACTTCGTGTAGAGCATCTTGAGCTTGAAATCGCTAATGTAAAGCAAGTCAACCGTTCCTTGATGGAAGATAACGAAAGCTACCAAATCTTGCTGCATGAAAAAACGATCAGCGGTGAATTTATGATGAATCCCATTATGCAGGTAAAATGAATTTTCAGGAACGGACATGGAGTAACCTAGTCTGATGGTGCGCATGCATATTCTTTGGGTTTGCAGGTGGACCAGGACAATAATTCCCCCGAGAACACACTCAAAGAGCTCAAGCGACGCAGTCTCAAGCAATCAAGCAGCACTACCAGCAGTAACAACGGACTCAATTTGGCTGCCGAGCTCAATCTGGCATCTGTTGGAACTGCAGATTGGGAACTAAGCCAGAAAGCAAGCGAGATGGATAAGACAGTATTAAGTATGTGCAAATGTGTACCATCGGTGTGTCGTATCACAATTGGCTAAACTGTGGATATCAGAGCTGTCTGAAGAAAACAAGATGCTTCAAGATACAAACAGGGCATTGCAGCTGTACATGAATAAGATTCTCATGAAGATCATCAATAACAAGCAGCTCGAAGATGTATTAAGCATTGATCAGCCGAAACCAGCAAAGACGCAGCCAGATTTATCAAATCAATCATCCTCGCAGCAGCAGCGCAAATCAACGCCCCCTGCACCAGGTCCTGGTCCAGCGCCTACCAGGACATTATCCAGTACTCTACTCGGTAAAAGTTCAAGCAACCGCCAACGTCGTCGAACAATTTCTTATTGGAATGGCGGCGGCAATAAGGATACTGTAACAGACCAAAGCGAAAACTTGAAGATATCAGCCACAGATCGTAACGTCCGCCGTCATAGCTCAATTGCCGCCAAGGACCCCGAGAGGCCACAATCTTCCACCAGCACCTCCAACAGCGGATGGGCCAAAGCGCTGCGCCGTATGAGTGGCATAGGCTGGTCGGCAGCCAAGGCGATTCCGGATGACTTGTCAAAAGATGATAATAGTAATGATAGTGTCCATAGCAAAAGCTCGGCAGAGTCACCCAAGTTGGCAGCACCGAGCATGAGTCGATCCACCAGCACAACGTCGTCTTCCCTCAGACGAAGCAACGAGCTGGGCACTTTGCAAGAAGAGTGAAGAAAAAAAGATACCTTTCTTATTATCTTTTTATTTCTAGAGTTTCTATCTTTTCTCTTCATCATTTGATCTCTTTCTTTGCCTCTATATCTCTTTAGTATCTTTTCCTCACTCTTATACTTCTCTCTGCAAGGCAGGATTTTGCTTTGAAGATCCATGCCACACTTTCCTTAACTTTTTTTTCTTCTTTTCTAAATAACTCTTCTTTCTTTACGTCGTTTCTTATATCACGTCTACTGCCACAATATCTCCCGCTTTTTGTTCATACCCAAGCCTCTTTATAAAGTCTCACGATATCACCGATACTTGCTGGAGTACTGCAATTTTTACAGACAGTTTGCGTTTGGAGCATCAATTTTGCATCGCACTGGAATCAAATTTGGACTTTTGGAAAGAAATTAATAAACATTCTTCGGGCTTGCAACAGTGCGATGCCAGCGCTCCAAATAACGCAAATGTCTCTCAATGAGTAAAGTTTCGATATCGAAAACATGGATCACGGCTTACCGATATACTAAGCAAATACTAATTATTAGTATACTTGAGGCGGGGTTTGCAAGTAAATAGACACCGTAAAAATCTAAACCCTACTGGGTCCGGCATTCGTAGCCGTGATCTGTTGCTTAGGCCGAACAAACGGGCCAGGGCGACCATTGCCCGACCAGATAGATGTAGCGATGTGGAACATATTTTTGCAGGCGTTTGTGTCTCTATTCCATAGTATGCCACAGTTCTTGCATACTTGCCAACTATGGTGACGCACGCCGTCTGCAGTTGTGACATTTTTCAAGCTCCTCCCTTGGCAACTGTGGCAAATCAATAATTACGACCACCAGTTCTCCGCGAGCTTCTCGTCGCTTCAACATGCGGTAAAGCACACCAACGAGACCAGACCGATGACCCTTCATTGGGACATTATCTTTACCGAACATTCCATTGCCAAATACCACCAACGGCAACTTCCCTTCAGAGTTTGGAGTGAACTTCGCTTTTGCCCACTTCTTCTGTTTCATATCAGGCTTCTTCTTGTCTTCTTGTAGAGTCGATCTCACTGCAGATTCATTTTGGATGGGCAATCTGGAAGTCCGCGCTGGAAACTTAGCCATTTGTTCTGAAATATTGGTACGTCTTATTACCTTATTCCTGTAAGAATCCTCCGTTTCCGTTTAAATAGCTTTCTCCTTCGTTTTTACTTTTTCCGTTCTCGACGGTTTCTCATCCTGTGTTTTCTCTTCGCAGAGTCGTATTTCTTTCCTCCATTAACGATGACATTCACTAGTTCTTCTTGTGCCCTTTGTTTGCCTTGATATGCTCTGAATCTTCTCTCTGCGTCATTGTGGAAGCAATAGAATGTGAATAGCGTTTCCAAGTGTAAGAAAAGATACCGCACGTATTCACTGTATCGTGTAATGTCTGCATTCTTTGCACTCGGAAATTTGGATTCTATCTCTTCAATGCCATTTCGCTTTCTGGTCTTCTTGAGGTTTTCGATCCTTTTCGGCGATCCTGCCCATTGGTAATACTCCCTCGTAGATGTACGTCGAATTTCATGCTCTGTGTTTTGAGCACCATATGCAGCTTGGAAAATATCCCGTCTCCCGGGATCCAGAGCGCAGGGCATGAAATAGTTTTCGATTTCTTCTTTGAAATCTGAAAGTTCTAATTCCATCCCGGGACTTTTTGCAGGTCTTGCGAAATGTAATGACAACTGGAAGCCATTGGTTGTGACCATGTTGGTAAACATGCATTCTTCGCTGCTAGACAACGCATAAGAAATTATAAATCACTATTATACTAAAAATCCACTTACTTGAACAATCGACACAGATTGAAATCAAGCACAGTCTTGAACGTATTGGTTTTTTGTTGATGTGTTACGGAGGTTCCCAAATGAAGAAGTGTTGCCAAAGTTGCTGTATCGATGTCCACAAGCCGCCAATGCAATGATGGTTGTGGCGTTAGAGCAAATTATTTTCGCCAAGTCTTGCAGGTCTTCTCGTTTCCCTGCTCGTGCACCAGTGTATACTGCGATAGTATAAAACGCAACGCAGGAATGAACCTTCCAGGGATTTGCCGCCATTTCAGTTGTGCATGGTTCAGGAATATAGTCTTTTAGCGAGATTTGTATGGTATGTATCGCTAAGATAATGTCGAGATCACAGTCTTCTTGTAGCTCCTCCGGTATTGTGGGATTGCCTCCGGCAAGGTCTTCGTAAATATACTCGTTAGCTAATTTACGTGCAAGATTGTTCTATATATTCTTTACAGGTTAACAGTTAACATAGCTTATCATGAGACACAACACTTATGCAGCTTTACTGGTATAAGTCTTTGGAGCTTGAATATGACGAATTTTTCCACTCTGTCCTGGAAGTGTTCGACGATCATATTGCTATACGTAGTTTGGAGCGTTTGGCAAGCCCGAGCAAGCGGATTCGCGTATCCTCGAATGCTTGCTTGCGTAAAGATTGCCGAAAGATATTGCGTTTTGAAGCGATCCAAACAGTCGCGGATGTCATTAGGCATCTTGTCATTGGTGTTTGTTATTTCCATATCCATCACGAGCTGTGATACGGAATAAAAAAATGTCTGTGAGAAGACATAGGCCGGAATCGCATTGTGTGCGTGCTCCACAATGTAAAAATTAACAAAGACCATCACTCAAACAATGACATTTCGTATGAAAGATGACAGTTACTGGATTCCCTGCTGTGGCTGTTCTTGATAATCTTCTTTAACAATTTCTGACAGGGATACGGTGCGAGTATAGCGCTCGAAATTCCTTCCAAATCGTGATACGAGGATCTCCTCCAAAGTTTGGACATGGTAAAGATGTAGATCTTGAATGACTAGTGGAACCGCATCTGGGACAGGGTTTTGTATTTTCATTTGCATTGGTCCTTCCCTTCTCTATCCTGCCTTTTTTCTTTCTTTGTTTTTCTTCTTCATTTTCTGTATCTGTTTGTTTCCTTTCCTTGCCAACTAGCACATCGTTAATTCGAGGTATGAATGATCGTACCGTAAACGTGCTCACCTTTGCTACTTTCGGTATAAAGCTTGCACTTTCTATTGGTCTTCATCTTGTGGCCTTTTTCGCCATAGTGCTTGCAAATGACTGTGGATGACATATATGAGTAAAAGTTTGCCTTGTGCCCCTTTGGACTCTGCTCACACCTACCTTCTGCAGCTTCTGTCGACTCCTTCTTTCTTGTCTTTTTGAAATCTAAGAGCAGTAATGGAGGATAGATAGGTATGCGTAGCGAGACTAGGAGAGCAGAAAACAGTTCAATGAAAGAATAAAACGTGGTATTTTGCAGTTCTTCCATCTTGCGTAAAGCAAAACAGAAAACAGGAAAGAAGAGGAAAACGAGTCATAGATGACGCGGGCCCGTAGCTGACGATTCTTTCAATGGTTTCAGTTCTTGCGGGGCACAAGACAGCATAAAATGAGTATGAATGGTATTAATGCGCTTTAGGGATTTGTGAAGGATTGACACGAGTACGCCTACATACTTTCCCATGTTCCAATTTATGAGTCTTCCAGATCCAGTTTGCAGCCAAGAAGGTTTACATCTGCGACAGATAAACTTCAAAATAGTCTGCATATCGCTCTCTCTGAGTTCCGTTGTTTACGCTTGATGCCCTCAAGTTACGATCAGAGCTCAGGATCGAAAGTCGTTCTACTAGAGTAGTACGTAGAGTTGTGCTGTTGATTAGCTAGGAGTAAGACATCCAAATGAGAAGTATACCAGATAGCATGACAGAGGATCGAAACAAGACTTGATGAGTCACTATCCAGCACGGCTGGAAAGCAAACAATCTGTGGGACGATTGTTATGATTCTTTTTCCTTTTTCGTTCGAGAGCATATTCAAAGTGTGTTTGGTTGCTGACCAGAATATAAACGGTTATCAAAGGCAGAACGATAACAAACTCAACTCAGAGTTAAGCGAGTAAATGTGGAATGTTGCTATGGTTACGACTTACCGTTAGTTCAGCAAGTTTTCGAAAAACGTAAATTGCTATCTTTTTGCGCTTGCCAAATAGCAAAGATAATGCAAAATCCAAGATGTGTCCCTGGTCGAATCATCTAAATATCCTGCCAAGGGATCATTAGACGATGGTTCATATCATCGGCAGCATGAACGCCTTAATCGATGGTACGTATTCGGCAAGGAAGGATGGATCTCGTGATCCCAATCTCAAACTGGTTTTCTTGGGGCAAAAGGCTTTCTTCCATAACTATTTATGCAGTTAGCGAGATTTCTCGGTTTCCATTTTGCTGTCTTATACATTGTAAGGCAGAGGAATGGAGTGATTATAAAAAGAGCGGGCCTCGTCCTATCGTTCATTTCGATGACATTGTCTGTCCAAAATACAACGAAGTAATATCCATAAATCTTTTCTGATTTTCAGGCGCGAATTTGAATTCAAAAACCAGTAGAAGGGCACGCAAGTCACATTTCGCCGCTTTCGGAACTTGCTTTTCCCCTTTACATACAGTTTAGACACATAAACACCGGAATGCTTTCTGCTGGACCAGCGTATGCGTTAGCACGAGCCACATTTAAGCGAGCACAACGTGGTCTGTTTGGCGGAAAACACATTCAATTCGGCAACAATGTAATGCTCACCGAGCACACCTATCGATAACTTACAAATGCTTACAAATGAATCTAACGATTGTGATGTTTTAGAACCCGTTTTCGAAGAAGAAGACTCGACGAACATGGCTTCCTAACGTACAAAACAAAAAGCTGTACTCGGAAACATTGCAAAAATACCTCCAACTTCGAGTGACCACTTCAGTGTTGCGAACAATCGACAAGAAAGGTGGTTTGGATCAGTATTTGCTGGGCACCCGGGATAAAAACCTGTGCAGCGAACTTGCATTGAAGCTCAAGGCGCAGGTACTAAAGGCAAAGAAGAAGCAGGAACTCGCATCAACGTCAGCATCGTCAAGTTCATCTTCGGCTACGCCATCCGCGTAAGAATCGATCTATGTTCACAAAATAAAGTATTAAGCAGAAACATCAGTAACAACGAGTGAATGGTTTGGGAGCAAGGAAGAAGTCCACAACAGCGTTACTTTGTATCTTATCGCTGCTGCTGTTGCTGCTGTTGCTGCTGTTGCGTGGGCACTCTTCGTGCTGGACTGTGAAGTAGTACATAGACTTTTGCTAGTAGCATCGAGAGAACGCACATCGATAACAAATCAAAGTATGAATTTTCTTGGGGATGAATCTATCGTTTCCACATCCTTGGTGCCTGCCGATTTGTGTCACTTGACTCTTAATACAAAAGCAGCCGGCTGCAAAAACCGCCGGAGACTGGAGCTTTTTGTCTTGCTGTACTTGCAGAGAATGGAGCTGCCTCATATTGGAAAGCAGTGCAGTATTGCGAGCTGCAATGAACTAGGTAGTTGCCGAGAAATATAATTTGGCTATGAACATATGTCATGCTGAACGGATCGCTGGAAGCAAAGACTTTTTGCCATTCAGTTGTCCTTATTGTCAGGGGATCTTTTGGCAAGTTCTTTGTTCATTCAAGAAAGAACGTGTTCATAACTGACATGTTGAATCTACTGTAGCGGATTGCACGGACTTCCTCAAGAACATGACTGTTCAGAGTTGGAAAGTGCAAACAGAAAAGTTGCCCTCTGTCAAAAGTGCAATAATATGGTCATGGTCCCTGGCACTGAAAATTGGACGCTTGAAGAGGCAGTATGTATCTCGATACATTGCATTAACGCCAATGCAGCTCTAATCCGAATATGATATATGAAGCTTGAACGCCATCTAGAGTCAGGCTGCAACAAGTACGTGTTTGCTTCAACATCCATCGTAAACAAGCAGGACAGGATCTGCGCTGTTGAAAAATGTCGAATAATGCAAGAGCAAAAGACTGTATCGCCTATTCGCTGCGCTGGATGCCAAAAGAGTTATTGTCTAAAGTAACCGCCCTCCATTGTTTTGTGTTATATGCGGGTTTTTGATTTATCGTATTGATTTCTCTTGGATAGGCACCGTCACGCCGTGGATCACAATTGTCCATCTATCAAGACGACTGAATATCTCAAGGAGGATAGACATCGAAAGGCCGTCGAAAAACTGAGCAAAGCTTTCCCTAGCAACAGCAAGAGACAG
>NW_027192149.1:910922-1006864 GCF_041956525.1 Rhizomucor pusillus
GAGCAAGAAGCAAACAGGCACCAGTTGAGAAGCCCCGAGGAATAGTTGAATGGATGAAGATCAAGTCTAAAGCCAAGGTATATCCCGCTTGCTTATCTTTTGTTTTCTGCTATGCAAGGTGAGCTCGACTCAAATTAGTTCTATGCGTTCAGGGACCATCATCAATACCTCTCGATTCCCGCTTGTACTTGTATGTGGATTTCCCAAAGGAAACCGGCATGGAGCAGCAGCCCATGTTCTTCGACAAAGTATAAAGCACAAGGATAATAAGAGAACATTGGAAAGTATCGAAACTCACATTATCCATGCAATGTAGACATCCCGCGTTGGCAAAGTTTTAGATATGATTGTTGATTCATGCCATATACCAAACAACAACAACCGAATTGCGGATAACGACACTCAGGTATGGTTTCCTATCCTTCTCAATATCGCCATTCCGATTCACGTAATGACCATTTCACAGCGCCTCAGTCTTTACAAGCAGGCAGCATTGGATAACCTGGATCCAGCAGCCACCTTGAGCGACGTACTGGCAAATATGGACACGATATATGTTGAACGTCTTGGAGTGATCATGACGTTGTAATGTATCACATATACGTTTTTGTAAATCTATTTTCCGGTTTCCAGGCGTGTAGATACAAAGCAAAGATGTAAATTCAAAAGATCATGAAGAAATACTGCAGACAGGGCTGGAGGGTATGAAAATGGATGTTATTAATGGCCAAATCTCTGCTCGACCTTGGAGTAGCGATAGAGGCATCGTGAAATGAGCGCATAATCAATTCGATGACTAGTACTTTCGTTTCTGCAAGGAAGCATGGCAATTAATAAGTTAAATGTTTCCAATGATCAAGCCTTTTTCTGCTTACAAAAATTCAGTGAGTCGAATGTGCCAAGGAGGGAAGCCGTCCAATGAAATGTAATTATGTGGCAGACCGTCGCACACAAGCATCAGGTCAGGGTCAGAAATGCTATCCTCTATGAACGATTTAGATGCTATGTCCACAAGATACATCATCTCCATTCAACAACTTACTGTGCACAAACTTGTCCACCATGCCGATATCGATGTCGTCGCTGGATCCTCCCGTCGTTTGCAAATGTTTTGCGATGTCTTGCGTGACCTTGGCTATCTGCGGTCGACCTTCTTTAGGAGTGACAATTCTAAATTTAAGTACTTGAAAAGTATGGGTTAACATGAACGTCATCTTGCACAGCGATATTTCTTGCTTACATGCCATGCTCTTGCTAATTTCATCAGATGATGATGCTGATTGTGATGATTTGATCCATTGAAATAGAGTGTTGTATTGCTGTTTGCAGATATCCATAGTCATAGACTGAAGCTCGCCTGAGGCATCAAAGACGGACACTTGGTGGATACCAAACTCCCACGCCCAGCATGTTGCGAGACAGATATCATTGACGAGCATCTCCCAGTCCTCAACCGAGCGTTCAATAGCAAGTTCACGTGATATCAGGAAAGACAAGTGCTTTGGTATTTTGACTAGCCGTGCCTTGTCGTGGAGGATCCGTGAACGGTCAGGTACGTGATTGCTGTGTAAGCCGCTGCAGGAGATGTGATTGTCAATGTATTTACGCAAGACACGACATGCTGTATAGATTAAAAAGGCAATGTGGACAATATACAGTGCAAAGTGGCACAGAAGGTCCTGAAGGACGATCACAATAGCGTCTTCTCTTCGTCCTTGCTGTGTTGGTGTTTCCAAAGAGGACGATATTAAATGAAGGGACGGTGCCTGCGACGCTGGAGGAGCATGCTGGGATTTCAAGTTTGTCGCTGTGTGTGTGGCGATTGTTGTCGCCATGGAAGAGACTAGAGACAGTGAAACAAAGGAACGGTGCGGGTGAAAGAGGGTGCGTGCACTCTCAACATTGGATTTTGCTATATTTGGAACGGGACCCTTCCGCGTGCAGCCAATGCAAATGCTGTGATGTTGTATTACATTCTCAAGGATATTTGGTATGTATTCTGCATGCAAAGCGATTCATGTCAACCAGACAATCGCGCTGGGATAAATCCTAGCGATCATTGTCCAAATTTGACAGCATCTATGAGGCATTCTTTTGGCTCTCGCATATCTTTGGGAAAATATGCTATCAACTGTTCGAATAATTTGGTGCGCGCTTGGAAGACTTTGCCTGCACGCGGTATTATGTCAGCATCGGCACTACTGAGTTGTATTAATCCTGATTGCATTGAAACCTTTACCAGTACCAACTGTCAAATACGGATATTCCATGCTTGCCGATTGAAACGCACGATGGTCGTCTGAGCCGCCCATGCATACCATCGATGCTAATTGCGTAAGCGCTGTGCTTTCTTCTTTGGACCTATCATCGACAAGCGGCGTAATCTGCGCTCGAAGATATTCCAATGCTGCCATTGCTTCGGTCGACACTCCCGTGCCATCCTCCGCCTGCTGTCGCTTGTCTATATCAATGCACATTTCTCTCAGATATTGTGCCCTAACAAGATAAAGGCACCGTCTAACAATGCTTTGGGTTGTTTCTCTAAGGAATCGTTCCATCTTTGTTAGTACACAACAGTTTGCTTTACGTCCTTGTGCTTATTTTCAAAGAGTTCTTACTTGGCAAGCTTCAGCTGCCAGAGATCGTCAAGTCTGCGCGTATTATCATTGGCATCTCCAGGATTCCCGCCAAAAATGTACTGCAATCTCGTTTGCGGATCGTAAACGATCTGATGCGCAAATCTTCTGCAATTGAGCTACGTTTTTTGAATCATTTCCGTGCACTCACCTCGGACATGGTTCCTTGTCCTCATCGCTTGCATCCATCGAAAGTTTGCCGTTTTTAACAGATATGATATCATCACTTTGGTACACTTTACGCCATTGTCTTCTGGGGATGTTGTACACCCACAATGCATTTCTAGGCTCGCAAATTGCTTTGCTGCCCATATAACCCGTGAATACATAAAGTTCTCGCAGATCAATATCCATTGTCGCTCGCTGTGTATAGCCAGGATCCGGTCCAGACGGCTTAGAGTAGTCTTGCCACAATTCAGCCACCGTGTCCAGATCCACTGAGTAGCGGTGAAGATCATATAGACAGTCTTTGACCCTTTGCCCTCCAAAAATTAGTAGATCACGAGTGATTGGGTCAAAAAGCATTACGTGACCAACACGGGACGGTAATCGAGTGCCCATGTACAGATAACCGGCACGACGATCGTCAATGTCACCCCTACAGTCTCCTGTTACCAACCATTATGATGGTTTATGCAGAGCTTACTTACCTTTTAAGTTTCCATGTGTTGGATTTGATATCATACATGTACAGTCCACTGTATATATGGTGACTCGGATTATCGGTGACCACTCGGCCGCCAAATACATACATAGTAGCAGTCTGGCTGTCGATGCACATCTGGTGATCATATATCAATTCTGGACCGCCTTCCTGCTATAATATCCGAATCAGCGACGCAGATATCCCAGTAACCCTTTGATGATATTTACAGCCGTGTTTCCACTAATCCTCTCCCACTGGTCTTCATCGACTCGATATCGATAAAAGTCAGCCTCTGGTTTCAATACCGAAACAGCCCAAGCTTCTACGAAACGGCCGAGGACATAAATCGTTCGAGACCCTGGATCAAAGCATAACTTGTGGCAAGAACGAGCACTGGGACCTCCCTGTCTAAGGTAGGTAGCACAATGTCAGTTTCCGAATGCCGTGTATTCGGATTACTCGAAGAAATTTCAAACCATACTTTTCTATGTCTCGGCTCAAAAGCTCCCATTGATTATCCTCGATACGATATCGCCAAAAATCTGCCATGTCACACTGTCCATCCCAGCCTCCTAACAGATAGATATGCTGTTTGTCCGGATCTAGGCACATCTGATGACCTCCTCTCGCACAGGGTAGCCCATCTACATATTGTTTGCGAGTATCAGCAAGCATGCTTCTGCCATACAAGAATAATGACATGCAAGGACCCAACTCGAATCACCTGAAGATATATGTGGCCGTAGTCGTCTCCAAAGCGCTTTATACGAGGAAGTCGATACATATTTCTCGAAGAACTTGCGGCTCTGTGCATGATGAATTATTTTCTCTGCTGTTTGAAAATCGCCTTCTAAAACAAGACAACGATGCAACTGCGCCAATAATGGATGTTCTAACTTGACACCAGTTTGTTCCTGAATGCCGTTGAAAATCTCCATCATGTTACGTTGCCGAAAATGCTTCAAGCAAAGTCTTATTATTTGGAGTTCCTTGTACTAGCACAGATTCTCTGTGAGCAAGCTGATACCACCCCATACCAAACACGAACATTGTAATAAGCCCGCAGCGCATTTGTCACCAGTTGTTCCTGCTTGATCCCAAGTACTTCTACAAACCAGATGCTGTAATTGAAACTAGCATGATATGCTGCCAGCGGAACTATCTTGATATATTGTATGGGTAATATCTTCGTTTGGAGTTAAGAAATAATTCCTACGCCGCAGCCAAACATGAGCTATCACGCTTTACCGATCCATCAAAGTTGTATTTAAGCGAGAATAATTCCGCTTCATTGTTGTTTTGAAGACCTTCAACGCACATTCGTAATTTCAGTGCATTCCAACCAAGATTTGTACGTTGTTTCTTCCCTAATGCTTACCGTGATGCAGTATTTCGACCATATTTTCAGTATCCATTCCTCCATAGATCTTGAATTCTTTCAAATTACAAACATGATCTGGCAACCGGACAGTGAGCAGGATTACGTATTGCCTGGTAACAGACATTACCTACATGTATGATACTTGCCGAACCGAATAGCACCTGCATTAGTTCGTTGGATTATACATGTAAGCTGAAATTACCAGCTCCGTAGCCGACCAGAATTTACATACATGCTATCGCAGGCATCTCGAGTTGCAATATGATATATTGGTCTGAATCATTGGCTGCAGACGCCCAGCGAGACGCTTGGTCTGTCGTTTCATCGATAAGGATATTTTCCGGACGGTAAACATTTGTATAGGAGGAGCAGCCGTAAATAGTATAAGATAGCTTGACTGAAGGCGTTGTAGCGACGATGCTTTGCAAATCGTGAACAGACTGATCGTGAGTAATATGCAAACGTAGACCGCGACTATTTTGTGCTACGGAGTGTGTCAAAGAGTTTGAAGTTGAGGGCGACATGCAAAGGCCCTCTAACTGCTCTGCAGTCTCATTTATGCGAGAGTGAGTTCTGCCGGATTCGTCGGCGTCGAAGCCCATAACAGCAACAAAAAGGAAAAGAGACAACACGATACGCGGATACCATATCAGGGGGGAATTGTGCAAAATGCCTGCCAGGACAGCCAATCAATTTGATGCAGAAGGTATGGCTCACACGACCGCTTAGGCCAGGCCGACCGGCTCTTCCCTCCTCGTCAGTCTTTTCCTTCCACTCTTTTTTCTTCTTACATAGCCTTTACTCTCCTTTCTTTTCAACGCTTGCTCGCTCTATCATGCCCGGCGATGAACAACAACGCCCTTCTATGGAACCACGAAAGAAACGCGTCAAGATCGTCAGTGCATGCAGCGAATGCCGTCGCAAGAAGACAAAATGTAACGGTGAGCAACCTTGTAGCACTTGCCTGAAAGCGGCAGTTCACTGCATCTATCCGTCGTCCGCACAGACAGAAGATCGCCGGAATGCTCCAAGCAAAGCAGCTCTGGAGGCCATTGAGGAACGCTTGAAAACCATCGAAGATATGCTCAAAACCATTTTGCAGACGCAAATATCAGTTGCGGATCTTGATCCAGTGCTAGTAAACAGCTTTCTGAACAGAAACAAAGGCCATCCTGCTTCAGGCTCTCCGGTCCCTTCCTCGTCCCTTCCACCGTTACATCGACAACGCCCTCCATCACCTCAGCCTTCCGCCGCCGCGGGTTCCATGTCTCCGCCCCCTTCACGGTCGTCCCCCCCAGTGCAAAGGCCTGTGCCGACAGCGGGCTCACCACGTCTTTCCTCGGCTCATGATTACAGGCTACCTTCAATACATAATCTCTCGGCACCATCTTCGGCTTATCCTCGGCTAACCGACTCTTCTCCACGCGAACATCACCGCCATGATTTGCCGCCTCTTGCATTCCAGCACTATCGACGCTATTCGCCGCCCCCAGCACCCCTGCCTCCACAAAGCGCTAGTCCGTCAGAATACCGCTCAGAAGACGACGAGTATGCACAGCATCCCGTCAAGAAACGGAAAAGATAAATGCAGTTCTCTCCCGCCAGCTCTCGAACAAAACCCCTTTTGTTAAGCTTCCTGGCGCGATATATCTGTTTTATCTTTTGCTCTGGGTAGCAAAAGACAAGAATATTTTCTTATTTTTTCATGCGATCTAACATATAGAACCCCTCTATCTGTAACATTACTCAAATTTTTGATGCAAAAAGATGCAATGAACATCTCCGTTTGTTGTCGACACACGCATGCATGATCGAAGCAAGATTGGAGCCAGCATTGTCGAATATCAAAAGTTTATAGTTTATCGTGTAAGGAGGCATATATTGCTAAATATCCCATTCTCCTTAGTTTTCAAAAACGTGATCCATGGCCTGCTTAAGATAGGTGACACCTTTAAGGACATCAATGAACGAATTATACAAAGGCACAGGTGCAAATCGGATGACGGTCGGCTTCCGCTCATCGACAATAACACCACGTGCATGCAATGCATCAAACACCTCCACCATGCGTTCTGGAAAATCTAACGATAGCTGGCAGCCACGTTGATTAGGATCAGTTGGCGTCAGAATTGAGAATCGGCCGGCTCTGTAGTGATCAGCGAGAACGCTCTTCAGCAGATGCTCCAAATACCCAGTCAACAGCACAGATTTAGCTCGTAGAGTTTGCAGCCCAGCAGCATCAAAAAGTTCAAGCGACCCGAAAAGAGATACCATGTTGAGAACGCTAGGGTTGCTAAGCTGAAAGCCGGAAGCGCCGGGACTGGGACGGAATTCTAGGTCTCGTTTAGCATTATCACCGAAATATGGAGATCCAAAAGGAAAAGAAAAGGATTTGTGTTACCTGATGCCATTTCGAATCGGGACTCCTTCTCATTGCCCCACCATCCAGAAAACCTAGCAGTCGACGGTTAGATGTTTGCCCGTTTTCGTTTAGCCTACCTGGCCTACCTTGGTCGATCAAAGTCGTAAGCATGGCGCTCGTGCACAAACAAGCCAGCAATGCCGCCTGGTCCGGAGTTGAGGTACTTGTAGGAGCACCAACAAGCAAAGTCAACTCCCCAGTCGTGCAAAGAAAGCGGCACATTTCCCACGGCATGCGCAAGATCCCAGCCAACGACGCAGCCAACTTCCCTGGCAACTTTGGTGATAGTCTCGATCTCGAAAAATTGGCCGGTATAGTACTGCACACCGCTTAACATAACCAATGCGATCTCCTTGTCGTTCTTGATGGTTTCAAGAATATCTTGAGTACGGATTATGCTTTCATCTTCTCGCGGAGTCATGAGCACCAACGCAGTCTTCGGATCATATCCATGCCAGCGCAGTTGGGAAGTGACAGCATACTAGATAATTGCAACAGAAACAAAACAGGCTATGAGTATACAACTGCTACGCTTGAATATGACATACAATAGAAAAGAACATAAAGTACTTGCGTGATCAGAAGGAAAAGCTTTAGCCTCAATCAAGATTTTGAATCTCTGTGCAGTAGGTCTGTAGAAAGACGCCATCATTGTATGCAAATTGGAAGTTAGCGTGTTCATGGCAGTAACTTCGCTTGGTTTACCGCCTGTTCTCATTGCTCGTTAGATACTCTGCTGTATACAAAAGGAAAGCCTTACTGTACACATACCAACAATACGTGCCAACGAGTCTTTTACGATTTCATCGATAGGTGCCCAGGGTCTATTGTAAGGATGGTTCCAGTGACCTTCCACACCTCTGGTATCGGTGAGGACTCTGTTCTTCAAGCGACAGACAAGTTTCCAATTTCAAACCTTGAACCCCAGGTATCTAATTCTTCTTGAATCAGGTTCCTAGTTCGCTTGGGCATAAGGCCCAGCGAGTTTCCACAAAGATAGGTGCATGGTTCATCTAACTGAGATTCATTCTCTGTTCAAGGATTTTGAGTAACTGCTCAGAGATAGTAGAGGGCTTCATTTTCTGTACCTATCACAGGATTCTCTCCTGAAACATCGCGCCTAGCTGGAAATGCAAACTCTTCCTTGTACTTTGCTAATTCGTCATCCTTGTCCATTGCCTTGGCAAATTCAATAGAGTCTAATGGATAACCTTTTTCGGTGGCCAACGCCTGGAGTTTCTCGCTCAAAGACATTGATGTTTGCGAAAGAAAAAGCAAAAGCAACAGAGCGCGGGAAAATTGACGTTACGATTGTTAAAGGAACCCAGGCTCACAGAGAGCCAATGATGAGATGCAAAAAGAGCTGGGTCTGAATGAACACTGCTCCTGATAGAGCTGAAGGGATTTTGCGAATCGACCTTGACCTACTATCTACAATATATTCATGCAGCAGCTTTTCGGCAAAAAGCAGATAAACAGTCATGTCTCCTTTGGAGCATAGAGATATAATACTATCTTGCCAGCTGATATATTACTATCGTCTCTGCTTCTGTGTTGCAGATGTGGATGCTAGCCATCTCTACCCTGCGGAAACAGAAAGACCTAATGCAATGGATCATACGATATATATAATCCATTAATGCGCTTTATATGCTCATGCACATCAATATAAAAAAGTGTCGCGTACATATTAAATATCCACCTTTGAGATATTGGTATGTTTGATATGTACATAAATCTTCTGTCTCTTTCTATGAAAGGTAGGTTTAAGAAGTAGTAGTACATAAATCAATGATTTGCTCAAATATGCTTTTATCTGGCTACATACAATGTTTTTCCAGGGGTAGAACCTGTTGCACATTGACTTTTCTCACTGTATAGTCGGAACGTTTGATCAGTACTGATGAAATCGTTTTATCATCTTTCGAAAGATTATAACACTACACATAAATCGGAGTAGTTGGTGTATCGCATTACAGATACCAGCCAGTATCTGTAGAGTACACCCTTTCCGGAAAGTAATGTCGCCCTCCGGTGAAAATTGATGTCGTATTTGTCAAAAAATCAAATTCGCGTTTCCCAAAGATAGATGTCGTGTGTTTACAAATCAGATGTCGCATAACCAAAAAGTCTTGTCGCACAAAGCTTGGCAGACTGAGGACTATATAAAATACGTGAGCGTTTCGGCTTTTGTTTTCCTTCTTCCTACCATTTCACACACTCAAAGTACCACACCACACACATTTCACAATGGATAACCGGTTTTTCTATGAAGAGGGGCAAGGCAACGTCGTTGATGAATATGGCAGGCCTGAGCCCATGGACTATCTTGTTGACGAGGAGACGTATGTTCTTGAAACAGTGAGCTCGCACACGCAGTACTTGTGCAATATGCCTCGTGAGACTGGCCGTGAGCCCGTTGCTATGCAGACTGATGATCCAAAGGACGCAGACGTTCGCATGAGAGAAGCGACTGTCAAGCGAGCGTACACACTCTACTCAGACCAGGACAAAGTGAGGTTTTTTAAACTGATGTTTGATAAGGTTTTGAGTGCATCAGCTGCTGCGAAGCAGTTGGGAATCCATGTTCGTACGGCGCAGAGATGGGCCATACAGTATGAAAAGGACCCTGACAGCATCTTTAAGAAGCGTAAAAAGAATGGCTGCCCGCGTATTCTCACTGAGGAGCATAAGAAGGTCATCTTAGAGTATGTTGGTGAGAATCCTTCAGTTGTGCTGGAACAGCTTATGGAGCGGCTGCATCAGAAGTTTGAGGGACTTAAGGTCTCGAAGAGCACTCTCTATGAATTCGTGAAGACGCAGTGCAACTTGACACTGAAAAAAGCCCGGTTCCAACCTGTGGACAGGAACAGCGAGGCTAAAATCCAAGAGCGCCTTGACTGGGTCCGCAAATGGGAGAATACTGACATGGACTTTTAAAAAAAAACTGCGTCTTTCTTGATGAGTCTGCCTTCCATATCAATATGAAATGCAGCATGGCCTGGTCAAAGAAAGGCTCACCTGCAGTGGTCACAGTCCCCGAAACGCGAGCCAAGACGACCACCATCCAGGGCGCTATCTCTGCCTCAGGTCTGATTAAATGCAGTCTGAGACTTCCACAGCCGCCGGCCAAAAACAAGAAAACGAGAAGGTCATGCTGATCTTATAAGCACAGGAACTGTCACAGGACACTACCTGAGCTTTCTGAAGGCTACAATGGATGAGATGGATAAATATTCACAAATGAAGGGTCATTATCTTGTAATGGATAATGCCCCTATCCATGGCTCATCTGATATAGGCAAGTATATCACCTCCCAGGGTTATCGGTACGTATATCTTCCTCCATACTCTCCCGAGCTCAATCCTATTAAGAAGTTCTGGTCTGTAGTCAAGAGCAAAGTAAGGCGCAACAGGCTTTTGGAAAAAGAGACACTAATGACCAGAATTAGTGAGGCATGCGATAGCTTAACGTTACATTATTTTCAAGGTTTTGTTTCTTACTCTGTTAAATGCTTTGATAAGTGCCGTAATAGAGAAAGACTGTAAGGTCTTATGCCTGAGTTTCCTCACAAGCCGATGCCTTCACGCTCCACTAAGGGTAATTCCCTTCTCGTTTCATCGTCATTGCTCTACAGCGTATTTTGTATTTTAAGCGAAATTCTTGAACTTTATTAGCAGGGTCTCTCTAAGTGATTTTAATAGATCTTCGTGATTCTGTTGGCAAAAGATTGCAAAGAGTTTTCACGGGGTCTCCGAAAGGACTTTGGCATGTTCTTGGAAATTGCTCGGCACACTTTTGGCAGTGTAAATGCGTAAACAGCCTACAATAGATATATAAATTATCAATAAAGCATCACTGGATACACGCATTTTTGCAGACAGTACTCTATGATACTGTAGTCACTGCCAAAAATTGAATCGCGCCAGAGTACCCATGCGAATTCTTATTGCTTGCGCGTTTTGTCTTCCTTGGCTCTGGGCGGCATCAGTAGTCTCCACTTATGTAGCAAATGTTCTATACGACTTAAAGCGGACATATGAGTAAAGAAAGCGATGGAGATTTGCAATACTTAATTCTTGCGTCGACGGCATCAAACCGCTTATTAACGATGCAGTTTCGAGACCATGACAAAGCGTAGACATGTTCGCAGCCTTTCTTTGGAGAAAGGGTAGCAACATGGTAACCTTTGCTCACACAGAATCGAGCGCAGATTGACTCGCAGTATGTGATGCATAGTAGCAGTCAGGTAGCCCCGACCTCTGATGTCTCAAAATGCTGCAACAACCAATCCATCCTCGTCGCTCAAGAATGATCTACGTCACCATAACTCCGCCGATTAATCTCTATGCGACTGCCATAGGAGGTCGTCTAGGAACAAAGAGCTTGCGAAGCGGGTCCTATTTACCCAGACAGGCGCAAGCTCTTTGGTCCTAGACGACCTCCATAATTCTCTCACAAAAAACGGGCCTTAGCAGGAAAATGAATGAGAATTTATGGCTGTGTGCCTTAGAAGGAAGAAACTTATAGCATGTCTAAAATGTAGCTAAAATTTCCATGTTGTTTAAAAGGCGTCTAAAATGTGTCCAAAATCAGCTTTTCCCGCAGTGCTTGATTACTGGCCTGAAGCGCATTGAAGATTTCTTGCCACCAACAAATTCAGTAGCAGGGGATGTAGCTCAAATGGTAGAGCGCTCGCTTAGCATGCGAGAGGTACTGGGATCGACGCCCAGCTTCTCCATTAACACGGACTCGGCTTGTCGTATAACTTTTGCCATTGACCAAAATCAATGCGAGCTTCGTGACTCTAATCTTTTGCGCTACGAACCTACAGAGACTTGTCACAAAGGAGAGATCACGAAGTAAGAGGATACTAGTTAAATGCCAGTTTATTCTTTTGCTGGCTTCAGTATTTATATAATGTGTGGACTTTTACGGGTATATGATAATAAAGGAAAGTATATAATATATAAATGCTGTGCAATGGAAATACTATTCAAAAGGAAAGGTGTCAAAGAGAGCGGCGCTCATAACGGCGAAGTGACCAAAAAGGAAAGGGGTAAAGCCCGTGCGCGACACGAGTTTATTTTCCAGGAACAGCACTCTAATTCGTCCTCTGTCATTAGCAAGCACAGTTACATACTCAGGCGCATTTGTTTTTTAATTGGTACTAGCATAACCAATTGTATTATCTTTATTTTTTACATGTAAAAACGGTATAAATACTTGCCTGAGCAAAAAGAATAAAATTATTATCTTAAGTCTCTCAAGTCTTCGTGGTCTTTTCCTGTGTGGTTAGCTCGTAGCGCAAAACTAGTAGCGTTATGACACGTGCATAGAACTCTTGTCGTAACGCTTCTTTCTTTGCGCTGCGTCGTGTGTCGTGCACGGACTTCGTCCGTTGCCTTTTCTGTTACTTCGCCGGTTGCCAAGTTCGTGTTCTCTTTTTGTATACATCTCCATTGTACAAACCTGGGCTTATATATTTCTTTTATTTCACCTATCCCTTTATTGTCATAAACCCGAAAAGACATAACAGTACAAATAGCCCCAAAAGCAAGAGAATAAATCGATACTTAACTACCCGAAGTATTTGTTGGGAAGGTGGAACAGTAAAATACTGTAGACCTTGGGTAGGTGCTCTTAATGGAATAAGACCGAAGAGTTAAGTCTACCAGTAGATGATTGTAATAAGAGGGAGTTCTAATTGTTGTACCACCTCCATCGTTGAAGGACGGACAAGGTCGTTATAATCTCGGACATCTTTTGGTCTGTCGGTGATCCCATATGCCTATCCGATGTCCTGGGAGATAATCGCCTCCTGAATGATGAGACAAATCCTGGATGACAACCAGAGATTGGGACGCGGTAGATATCCTGGCCGTCCGTATATCTCTCGAGGGCGGTATCCTGTTTCGCAGGATGGAATAGTTTTAAAGAACTTCGGTTGATCGGCAACAGATACGGTAGCCCGATTCTCTATCGATGGACATGAGGACATGGATGACCTCCTTATATCACCTACAGAGCAAATTTTGTCTGGTGAACGATGTAATCCATGGACTCAGGTCTACCGTTCTCATCGACAACATTTCCTTGTCCATCTTCGTATAAAAATTGTGCACTCATGTTTGAAATTTTAAAGTAGTGAAAAAGGAAACAGTGAGGCAGTACAGTGGCAGGAATATACGTATAGGAGGCCATCCAGAATTAAAGACTTTGCGCCTATTCCTTTAAGTACGACCCGCTTCGCAAGGGAGGTCATCTAGAACCACATGTATGATGTTCCTCCCGCTGAAGTCCACGCTCCGCAAGGCTACGCGGGTTTTTGAGAACATGGGCTAATCGCTCGATTGGTCTTGATACAATAATCATCTGTTATCCAGAAAAATCCAGGAAATTTTATATAAGTCTTTATTTCAAGCGATTAGCTCATGTTCTCAAAAACCTGCGTAGCCTTGCGGAGCGGGGACTTTAACGAGAGGATCATCGTGTATGTTGTTCTAGACGACCTCCTAAGAGGACATGGCCGGGAGGCCATCGACCGAGAGGGGTTGGTAACGCGCACCATGGCCTGAGCCCATATGATACCCCCTTGGCATATGGGTAATGTGCGAGCATGTTTTAAAAGATCCTGCGCGGGAATTTACTCGATGTGAGCATTGACTTCTTTCATTCCACGTCGGCATACGATGCTCTCGACATAGAGCGTAAAAACCATCCCCTTGCTGATTGCATCCTGGACTAACGAGGAAAGTCTACGACTGCTGCATCTTATGCGTGTATCGTCGTCCGTAAGCAAGCAGATGTACGATCTTCCTTTGAAAGTCGTCTCGCCGTAACCGATGACGGTATAGGACGATCGCTCCTCTAGAACATTGTAATCGGGTCGATAGTCCGATGGTCGTAAGTAATTTTCCATGACAAATAAACGACTGTCATTCGACTGCCTTCCTGGATGCATATCATGCGATTCCATGGTGGAATCTACAAGTCGTATGGTACTTACGACAGACGCTTCTCGGACATTAGACGCCTTAAAACAATCGATCCCACGGCCATTCGATCCTAATACCATTTGACTCGACAAGGCCAATGGACTCAAAGGACGGTACAGTTGGAATGGCCGATCGATATGGGTATAAGGAGTTGTTTAGGGCAGGGACAAGTGTCATTCCCGATGTCACTCGAGTGTAGCATCGATAGTGGATGAACTCGTAATGGGCATACTCACGAACCTCGTCACTGGCCGTTGTCAGAGTCAAGAAATGGATAGGTCGATGGTTGAAAGAAAAAATTGACAGGAGCGGAATGACCTCCTTCTCGTCGATATTCGACCTACTCATTCCCTGTTTCTTTCCAGTGATCGAGTTCCACCAATGGCAGTACGCAAATACGCGGGTATCACGGACGTAAACAGCAAAAACCTACGGATCTCATCGGTAAGAGCTTTCCATTGACGCTCAAACGAAATTTCGAATGTTGGACATCCGGACATACAATCGAGTGTTTGTCGGACGATCAACTCATATTCCGCTGCATCATGTGATCTCGATACGCGACATGCCGCTTCCCGAAAACGACCGGAGCTTTTGAGCAAATCGAGGGCAAGGATTCATAATCAGGTTGGCTAATTGTGATCCTAAGCTCGACCTGACATCCGTACTCTCAAGCATCTGGACGAACTTGTTGTAGATCTTTGTCCTTAATATCACGGGCGGGACAGACGTCGTATATCCACGCCATGAGATATAGTTTAATCCTACGTCCTTAATCTTATCGGCAATATCGTTCTCAGTCACACCGAGCTTGGATAGATAGTCCTTAATAATCGCTCGGGTGGAAATAAACGCGCAGTCAACTGAGATGTCGATATCGTGGAGAATTATCGTACTTTCTTCCAGCAGACGGATAACCTCTCGCACACATCGAATGACGGTCTCTAAAGGAAGCTGCTGCTGAAATGAGACTTTAATCGCAATGTAAGCCGCTTTAAAGTCCTTCGCTTCGACCTTAAACTCTCTCAACGCCCTCTGGAGTTTATCAACCGGGAAGACAGTCAAACGCTCCCCGCAGAGTCCGGAGGTAGACGTACTTGATGATGACGCCGGATAACTCGTCCGCCACCATCGCAAAATGTGCGCGTACTAGACTAAGGAATCTACCGATTTCCTCAGGCTTCCTCATTAGGGACGCGCACGTTAGGCACCAAAAGAGCAAACTGTCGCAAAAGGCCGTGGATGCATCGTCCCAACCAAAACGCCGATTCGACCCGCCAATTGTATAATCGACGTATGCCACGTCATTTAACAACTCGGCATTCTCCACGAAAATCTGGTCGTTGATCTTCTTAGACATCGCTGGAAATTTTAGACAAGTTAACTATCGGTCGACCGGTCGACACGGCCGATTATCAGTTTTAAAAGTCGATGGATGTCCTTATGCAGTCGTCCTACGAGCCTTCCAGTAATCGTCAATGCACTCGGTCTCGTTAAATTTGGTGATATCACACCATGTATTCTCGGATGATGGATAACCCGCCCATTATGTATGTCTGTGCTCGACGACATCTCTACCGGAAACCATATGCTCAGCAAAGTTTGGTTGTCGAGCGATACGCATGGAATCATTCGAAATAACTTGCATAGCAACAGCGCCTGCTATGCTTGCAATTTCCATTTCATCATAGTTTCGACACCGAGGGCTATCAATCAATCGATGATATCAATATCATGAGGTAAATATTTCCAAAACTAATGAAGACTACATTATCTGAAGAGTATTCAATGATGGGCTAAACCTTGTTTGTTGCTCATTTTGTTCTCGCTCTGCCGATCTATTGAAACGTGGGTTGTGCGGACACAAACGACTCGAGTGTCTCAAATGGTCTGTTCGGCCACAGCTGTTGCAAGAACGTCGCGGGGTAATATTTGGATTGTCTTGTAAGAAGTCCATTGTTGTTCTGAAAGAAAGACTCAACAAAACGCAGATGTGAAAACAGTAAATAAGCTTTTCCCAGCTGCATATAACCTTCCTCGCTTGTAAAGAGTGTATCACCTTTTATGCTTGATGAAAGAGATGTTTCTCACGACCCACAGGCAGCCGATGGTAGTCGCGAGGGTGTTTTGAGACCATACTCAATTTGCGAATTAGTTGGCAGAAAAGGATTTTTTTATTAGAGATAGAGTCTGTGTTTAGTGATAAGAAGAGAGAAGAGAGATATTACTAAGAACAAAGGCGGCTCGGAGAGCTTAGTACCATATCATCAGTCTGCATTACGTCAACTGACGCATTGCGGAGGGTATCACTGAATTGTTTTATTCTTGGTGATGGGGATGTTTATATTTTTTTGATATGATGTACTGCATAACCAACCAGGAGTTTGTTAAGTATATAGATCTATGAACGTGATGACGCTAATATTTGTGGCTGATGATTGCCTTGTTTTCTGGCCGTTACAACCACATCTCACCACATCTGTGTATTTGAAGCAAATCCCAGGGAAGAGCCATCATTATCTGTACGTGTCACATGATCGCTGGGAAATGCGTGTGTCAGCATGAAGAATAGCCGGCATAGTCTTGCTCGCACTCTCCACGATAATACACTGCCTCCATTGGTCGTCAATGGCTGAATCGTTAGTGTCGCTTCCTTCGTTTGCCCGTCTCTCTGAACGAGTCTGGAGAGTCCTGGGATTGAATCCAGGCAATTTCACATTGCAAGGTAGTTTTGCTAATCGTTATTAATGCAACAGTGTCTGAACAAATCGCGCACATGCAGGCACGAACACGTATCTGCTCGGGATCGGTCCTCAGAAACTATTGATAGACTGTGGACAGGGCATACCGGGATATGTTCCATTGTTGGAAGAGTCGCTCAAGCAGATATCCCCAGATGCATATATTTCAGATATCATCATTACACATGCGCATCCTGATCACTTTGGTGGAGTCAAGGACGTCTTGGGCTCTGGACTGTTGAACAAGAATAATCGCATCATGGTGCACAAATACCCGGGCCAAATGCGGATGCCAAAGAGCTCAGGACAAGTTCGGTTATTCCCTGAAGACATACCGGTTGCGGATCTGCATGACAACCAGGTTTTTCGAACCGATTCGATCACCCTCAAAGTAATTCATACTCCTGGGCACACGAGAGATCATTGCGCGTTCTGGTTGGAAGAGGAAAACAGCATATTTACTGCCGACTGTGTACTCGGGCACGGCACTGTCGTATTTGAGGATTTGTCATCGTACCTGTCTAGTTTAAGGAAGATGTTGGCATTGAACCCAAAACGTCTCTATCCTGGTCACGGAGCAGTCGTGGAGGATGGAATTTCAAAGATCAAGGAATATATCCAGCATCGTGAAGCGCGGGAAGAGCAGATTGTTGGTATACTGCGATCCAGCGATAGCAAGTATTGGACATCAAAGGATATTGTAGAGAAAATTTACATTGGACTGCCAGAGACCGTTTTTTTCGCTGCGTGTCGTGGTATTATATTACATCTGCTGAAGCTGGAAAAGGATGGTGTTGTCAGAATGGCAGAAGGTCCATCTGGGGACGCCGATCTGCAGGATCTTGTCGATAACAGGTGGCAGTGGGTCGGTAGCAATTTGTAAAGATAAGAACATGATAGATATTTAAATAAAATTACATCTCTGTCTTCTCGTCTTCTTTATCGACGTCATTTTCTGGTGAGCCTTGTAGCATCTCGATCATTTCGGCTACATGCTTATTTTCTGGTGGAGAATCGTTCGAATCTTCATTTATCTTACTGACGGCAAACCAAGATTTCAGTTCTTACCTGGATTCAGCTCTAAGGCCTTTTTGAAAGCTTCCAAAGCTTCGTCGAAACTTTCTAATACTTTATCCTCATCCTCAAGTACGTTGGATAACACAAGAGATGCCAGAGCATGCTACATCAAGGACCATTAGACCAATTGAATTTTGCTTTTTGCAGAACACTCATATCTACCAGCTCCCAGCCCCATGCATATTCTTTGTTGTGCTTGTCTGAATATAATTTTCTGGCTTCCACTAAGTAATTCTTTGCTTCAAGGCACAGAATCTGGTTGAACACAAGTTATTGCCAAAGATAATATGAAATCGCACTGTGTCTTCTTGCCTTGGTTTCTTTGCCCTCTGGGTCGTCGCTGAGAACTCGTTGCTTTTGTAGCAGTAACGCTGCTAAAAGGGCCAAAAGGTCGTAATCTTCCAAATATCGGAATTGCTTGACCATATTCATGGTAGTATTGATTATCAAATTGGCATGGTCAAAGTTGATATGCTCATCTAGAAGCTGAATGTAGTCATATATATCATGAAGCGAGGATCGCTGTTCTCTACTTGGAGCCGCGTTATCCTTTTGCTCCACCATCTTGCAGGAACATTGTAAGTCACGTCCATGTGTTCTTGACTGCTTTCTCTTCCTCATCGCTTTACCTTGCCAGCAGCCTCCAGGCCTTCTTTGCATAATTTGATCTCCTCCTTAGAGACTTTGTGCTTCTTAAGTAACTGTGCGTACTCCTTTTCATCTTCTTCGTCGAGTTCTTGTCGCTCATCTTTAAACCATTGGTTTTGTCGCGTCCGCAAGAAAGTCGCGAGAGCAAATGCTGCACGGGCAAGACAAAGCATGGTCTCAAGCGATGGTTCTTTCTTATTCAGGTGCCGCAAAAGATCTAAACCTTCCCGTATGCTTTCCTCGACACAGACTGCTTTTCCCAGTTCGACAAGGCAAATTGCATATCCGAGTCTGTCCTCGGGTTCCTTCTCTTTAAATTGCTCTAAAGCCATACCAAACAGTCGCTTGACAAGTTCCGACTTTTCACCGCTCTTGTTGTCGTCCTCACAGTTGCTGCCACTGTCAGCAGCTTCTTCGATTGCCATTGCAAGTAGCTCACGAGCCGACGGTGTTGCAGGTTCCTCCTGTCCTTGGCTGTTCTTTTTCACAAACGAGATTTCAATTTCACCGACATCGCAGCCGTCGCATTCTGGATCGCTGCAACCGGTTGCATGCCCATCTGTTTGTGTACGTTTTACTCGCTTGGCCTGCAGCGAACTCTGTGCTTCATCGTTCGCGGCACGTTTAGACATTGTTGAGAGGGAAAGCAAATGGTGGCTTGGTGGCACTTACTGCGCGTTACTTTCGAATTCATGCGCCCTTCGTGAGCGCGGTCTTCACTTCCTTTCTGAAAAGAAAATGAACCAGTTGCCACGCACTGTACCGTGGACTACTTACCAGGAACTCGAACAAGTCAGGTCATGGTTATATTCAGAATGTCCAGAGGAAGCACAACTTGGTGTCGACAGAGTAGAATCACATTGTGAGCCAGACAGGGGGAGAGCAATTCTAACTAGTGTCCAAATTGCCAGATCAAAGCATGGTCTGCACGCGGAAAGATACCTGTGTCTCTGCTGAGTACTGCTAGTCTTATCAGCGCTAAACTTCACGACTTTTCTGGTGCCAAGCTGAAACTCTCAAGCAGCGAGCTAAGACTTATGTATGGTATGGCTCTTATAAGGTAATAAGCATTTGAAATGATTGAAAATCATTACTCTCATGCCAGATAAACTCGTAGATTCGTCAACGGTGCCGTGGACAGTGCACAAAGATCGGCATTTGCATTGAATCTGTACCAGATTGCACGAATAATTGGACTACCAGCACGATTTATTGAAATTCGACACGCGTTATCCCACGAAGAGCTCCCAACCTTACCAGTGTTGCGCGATGCATGTGTGCATGTAATATATCACACACAATTCTACAAACAATTCACCATTCAATGTCCTTATTATGATCTCTGCTTAGGCGTTGCAATGGCTGTACGAGTTCTTTTGGAAAGTGGTATTACCAGAAAGTCTTGCAGATTCAGAGATCGGTGCCGCGAAAAAGCAGCAACTACTACAAACTGTTCAGCTGTATAAGAAGACTCGGAAGACATACTTGAAAGGTAACACTTCAAGTTGTTTCATTGTCGGTTGCTAATACAAGCAATAATAGAACTCAACGATTATAACAGTGGACGGAGACCTGACAGTACCCCATACAAGAAAGCACTGAAGGAATTGCAAAATATACTCAACCCGGTAGTCATAAAGGAAGGTCTAGTTCCTGTTCTGCTGGAAGCAGGTGGGCTGGTACCTGCGGGAAAATCGCAAGTATTTTGCAATGAACAACGTTGTAGAGTTACCAACATATTTATATTTTGCAACCTTACAGGAAAAGAGCATCCATGAAATCGATGAACATCTCGGAAGAATTACTTGAACTTTGGATTCCACTTTTGCGTACAGTGTCAAACGTATATCCTGATTTCGGAAACTATCTGCTGGTACAGATGGCAGAGAAGTTAGATACTCAACCAAGTAAGACATTTGCTCCCTCAACAAAACCATGATGCTGACACAACGTAGATTTTGTATTTAGCGAGAAACTAGCATATCTGCAACAAAGCGAAGAGGTAAATTTGCAGCTTCCTGTGAGACACAGGATCGTTGGTGATGACCTTTGGAAATCTTAGCCCAATGAATCACAACCACCTTCGGAAGACAGTAAAGGTTCAAGTTATATGTTAACTCTGGGTAAATATATTTTATGGTTGTAAAACTAGACGGATCTAACATCGTTCGCCTTCCCATTTCCGGTCTTTATAGTTTGCTGGATACAGTTTATATTGCAAAATGAAGCTGCTGAAGATACGGACAAGATATTTGACGAAACTTCGGTGGACGGCATTATGGAAGCTTGCTTGCGAAGACCTAATTATTAGTAAGAAAACATCCATAGTCAGCCTCGAGCGAACCAAACGTGTAACGCAGAAATTTAGCACTAGAAGTGTATTGCAGACAATTATTTCCATCCAACCGGAACTTGAAGAAGAACTCCAGCCGTTTTTAAGATACTTTGAAAGAATATTGACGGATTCTCCAACCAAGACAGCAAAAGATCGACTCCAGCTGGATGAAAATGCTATGCAAACTGAACTTGAAATGCTCATGGAACAAATGGCTGACTGGAGAGGACAGGTATGAAAGGACGACAAGATATGTACGCACAGATGGTTCTCAAATTGAAATGGCTGGACACATCCAGGATTACAAGGATTCTGCTGGGAGCTCGTGGAAAAGATACGATACCTCGAAATGGACACCATGTCCTATAGGGACCTTGCCGGGTGGTTCCGTCCCAAAACTTGACTTGCGTCAGAGGATCCAATGAGAATGATCCTCCTGTGAAAGGCAAGGCTTTTGCTTTCCATTAATCCCAATGTCCCATCATTTCAGCTAAGGATTTAAGTTGCATTTTTCTGTACTCTTCAAAGCTTAAAACATTCTACTCGAGCATGCAAAGTCCTCGGAATAAACTCTTGCATAAACTGGAAATGGTGGCTTGAGACAGTGAGGTCTGTGCGCTTAAAAGAAAAGTGAATCTTGGAGAAAAAAGTTGTGCTCTGCTCCTTTCCACCTAATGTCGCCCACGACACAGTCAATGTTTGGAGCCACAGCGCTGTGGCACGCGATTGAGCTACCGGCAGTAACAGTCAAGAAGAACACACAGCCTCTCAGCGACGAAGAACTTGCAAAGAAAAAGAGTCATGCGAAGAAACTGCTCAAGGAAGAAAACGAGAAGTTGGAACTTACAGCATCGCTCTCTAAGGGCGATCGCAACTTTGTCAACAACATCTTGCAATCGGGTACCTTGAGCGACAAGGTGTCTGCCTTGACTCTGCTTGTGCAAGAATCGCCACTCCATAGCTTGAAAACCATGGACACCCTCATGACCATGACGCAAAAGAAAGCAAGAAAGGAGGCCGTCATGGCTATAGAGAGTTTAAAGGACTTGTTTGTTGGCTCAGTGTTGCCGGATCGCAAGCTGATCTACTTTGCCGACCGTCCACTCAGCAGTCAAGAAGTTGAGGATCGTCACTTGATCCTATGGGCGTACGAGGATCACCTAAAGAAGTTCTACTTCAAATTCATTCAGCAGTTAGAGGTATAAGAAAGGAGTGTTTGTTTAACGAGGTTTGATCTCTTTATACTTATGATTTTTATAGGCTCTATCGCACGACCCACTTGAGCATGTCAGGCTTTCTATGATCCGATGCTTTCACGACTTGTTAACCGCCAAGCCTGAACAAGAGCAGAACCTGCTGAAGCTGCTAGTGAATAAGCTTGGTGACAAGGAAAACAAGGTGGCAGCAAAGACGTCGCAACTGCTAGTAGAATTATTGATTGCACACCCCGGCATGAAAATGTACGTCGTACGCGAAATCGAACAGCTATTGCTTCGACCTGGCGTCACCCAGCGCGCGCAATATTACTCCTTGATTACCCTGAATCAGACGATTTTATCTTCAAAGGATAAGGATGTTGCCAACAAATTGGTTGAAATTTACTTTATCTTCTTTCGACGGTTACTGAATCTCAGTGATAACCAAGACAAGGAGGATAGGAAGAAGGAGAAGGAGAAGAACAAAAAGAACAAACATACGAAGAAGGGAGAAAAGGACAAACCGACAGACAAGGTGGACAAGTTGGATGATATGGAATCCAAGATGATCTCTGCCATTTTGACGGGTGTAAATCGTGCCTTCCACTTTGCAGAATTGGCTGATGAAGCGTAAGTCGTTTTAAAGTACGACGATGAACTGATTGCATTTCTGACATGTATTATACAGTGTCGAGAAGCATCTCGAAGTCTTGTTCAAAATCACACATACTGGCACATTCAACGCAGCCATTCAAGCATTATCACTCATATTTTCCATTACACTTGCCAAGCAAATAGCCGTCGATCGATTTTACCGTCTATTATATGAATCCATGCTAGATCCCCGACTTATAACAACATCAAAGCAAGCCATGTACCTCAACTTACTATTCAAAGCAATTCGCGCTGATGCAGATCTTAAGCGCGTCAAAGCATTCGTCAAGCGAATGATTCAGATTGCGGGATACCATCAACCACCTTTCATTTGCGGCATATTCTTCATACTTAGTCAGGTTAGATGACAAAATTTTCAGATGCTGAAGTCTACATCACGGTACTAACGAACCTTACTAGCTTTCAAACAGTCAACCTAGTTTACGAGCCATGTTGACAACGCCAGAGGAAGAAGATGAAGAGGAGCATTACGAGGATGTACAAGAAGAGTACGAGGAGGTTAACGAGGAAGGACAACAAGAAGAAATTGATCGACCATGTTCGTTACAAAACTACTATGATGGCCGACAACGTGATCCGAGATTTGCGAAAGCAGAAACAAGCTGCTTGTGGGAATTAGCAAGTATCATTACGTACATGAGTCATGTGTGAGCAAGAGTTGCTAACAACACTGGCCTAACATATAGATACCTTTCCGAAATCACTACCATCCTACGGTTTCAAAATATGCAGATATCTTGTTCCGAGGAGAAAAGATCGATGAACAACCGGAAATGCATCTTCACACACTGATCCACTTCTTGGATCGCTTTGTTTACCGCAATCCCAAGAAGACAACAGGGGCCCGTGGCAAGTCGCTTATGCAGCCACTTGCATTGCGGCAAGATGGTGGTGTCATGCTTACTCGCGGTACTGTACAGCAAGCGCCTGTCAATTCAGAGGAGTTCTGGCGCAAGAAGGTCGACCAAGTACCTGTAGATGAGGTAATTTTTCAGAGAAATGAGAATATCGATAGGTTTGGAAGCTCACGCGGGGAAATACGATCTGTTAGATCTTTTTCCACAAGTACTTTACACAAAAGCGCGCTGGCGAAGAATCCCAGGCTGAGAAGAAGAAGAAACGCAAGCTGAATGAAGACGAAGACGAGTTTGATGACGATGAGGTGTACCGCGCCATGTTGGCCAGTATGCCTGGTGGTCTCAACGATGAGGACCTCGGTAGCGGTGAAGACGTGGATGAAGACGAGGAATTATTCGATGAAGACGAGCTGGCGGAACTTGACGAGGACGAGAGTGATGTCCAGGTGCAAGAAGGAGACAACAACACCGATGACAGCGATAATGGCGACATTCCTTTCTTAGATGATGATGATTATGCGGACGAAGGGGAGGATGACGGAAAGAATATTGACAAGGATGCATTATCTAGCGTCTTTGCAGAGGCGCCGCCTACCTCTGACGAAGATGATGATGATGACGAATAAAATGCAAGACCCGTTTCTGTAACTGTTGCACAGAACCTGACTGGTCATCTTTTGAATCAAAGGAAGAAGAACCGATTCCTGAAAATGCTTAATATGCATCATAATGAACGGATGTTCTGCTCGTCTATTTATCAACTGGCATAGTATAACCATATAATAATAGCAAAAACCGTTTATGCATTCTCTAAGGCGCATGGAAGCCATCGGGAATTTGAAAGCTCGGTGCAGATCGAAGTGCATGTTAGCACATTTCACTATATAGTATACTGTTGAAATCTCAGAAGATATGTTTCCAGCGAACCCCCTCGTCCAATTACAGCTCCGTTAAAAGGTCCTGTGAGTGTGAAAACTTGGTCATTTATTTGTAGTTCATGATCCAGGAGCACAGGTATCTACAATATCATGTTATACATGTGCATTTTGGATAGACGTTAGCTGCAAAATGGTTCCTTGCTAATCCGCACTGGTCCCGAACATTTGAGAAGTGGCAAGCAGGGGAGATATTGCACAGCAATGTCTCGAAAATCTGGTATGCATGTGGCTCTCCCGCATACATACAGGCATGCAATATAGACAGCTTTTTGATGACGGTATGGATACCATCACAGAGATGTTATCAGATGTGATTGCAAACAGGAAGGCAACGTAAAGGATGCTGACACGGAAAGAAAATTCCATCACATTGTTGTTGTGATTACTATGCTCGCAAATACAGGTTAGCTTCGTTTCGAATAGACTAGACTTCTCAGCTGTGGCGCTTGTCTGTGATTAATCCGTTGTCTCAGTTAACAGCTTTCCACTTGTTAAAATATCAAAAGTAAATCAACACGTGGCCGTGTCTTTGCAGCTATGGCAAGGCATGTGAGTACACGAATGACGAAGGTAGGTCTCATTTTTAAATGCAGAGAAATCCGAGTGATTTCTGTGTTTCCCATTAGCCATTTGACATGTTTGTTTGTAATGATCCAAGATCTAATCTTTTTTGTCCCACGAGGAGACAAGCAGAGAGAAAGGAATTATTGCGGCTGCTGCTGGCAGCGTTTAGAGGCCACCGGCTTTTTGCCTAGAACGTGGTCCCTGGGAGATTGTTGCCCGTGTTTCTGGTGTTTCCGGATGATGCTAATGGTAATCCAAGGAATACACATGATATAGTTTCCAAGCAAACTGTTCTTCCTCGTACACAGCAATGAGGTGTAGCGCCAGGCACTATCAACGGGTAATTTTCCAGAAACGCGCAAGAGAGGGTCGTACGGTCACACAGAAACCTTTTTGCTAAAGGGCGAGCGCTTTTTTCTGCGCGTCTGTGTATATGTTTGGCTATTGTTATTGCAGCGGTAGCAGCAGTACCTTTTTTCATTTTATTTTTGGAAAGTCAGGAGGTAGACGTGCATTTTGCTTCTTTTTCTTTTTCTTTCCCACTTCTGCATGTCCGAAACGTTTCATGGATACATTGCCAGTACAAAAGACTCGCTGATAGTCTTCGAGGCGTGTCGACGGGGACTCTTGCCGAGAGTAACTCGCCGGTTGCAAGAGCAAGAGCGACATTTGGTGCAAAGTGGCGCTGTCTTTTGCTTCGACGAAAACGAGAGCGGTAAGCAGGCTTACGGCGTTTTTTTCTCTTTGGGCTCGGTCCCCTCCGACAATGGCATGTATATATAAAGTATCTGCTCTACGTAGGTATCAAACGATGGACAGACGGGTTGGTATGGAGTCCATCAAGAATTCTAGGCAACTTCCTTGTCTACCGCGAACTCGACAAACGGGCGAACCCGATCGATGGATACGGTGATAATACATCGGGACTGCAGAATCTTTCGGACCGGCAAAGAGAACGGGCCTTGGTAGGCTCGCTCACTGATAGCTATCGATTCAAAAAGGACGGTCTTATTAAGAAGAGCATGTCGCTCGTTGTAGACGGCGTACAACAACATCTCGTTAGCTATTACAGGAAAAATGATGTCCTGGAAGACAAACTCAGAAGACCATCGACTGTGCCCGTACTTGCCCTGCTGGACATTTCACCTGATCTCATATTTGGCCAAAATTTTCGGATTCCCGTGCATGTCGATGGTAAAACACTCACAAGCCGATATTCTCCTTCCTTCCTTACAAGAGAAGAAAACATTGCTGCCATCTTGGATCGATCTGTCATACGACAACGAAGAAAGCAAGCTGCTCGCACCAAACAATTAGAGCTACAGCAGCAGCAGCAAAAGAATCTCTTTCAGTTGTCTTCGGATACAACCACTACCACCGCGACGGAATGTATATGCGGAGCAAATCAAGCTGGTTCCTCCTCCTCTTCATCTTCCACAACCGCTACCATTTCCTCGTCTTCACCTAGCACCAATAACCCGTTCAATACCTCCTCAATACCTTCGACTACAGTCGTACATCATCAAGCTGTAACAGCCATTCCTCCGGCTTTGGAGTATAACAGTAAGTCGCATAGCTTTGTTTCTGTGCATAAAGGATACACGGTTGATGTAATTTTCCATAGATCACTCTGCAGGTTCGTCGTCTTGCTCTTCGTCATCACCCTCGCTGTCGTCGTCGTCATCATCGTCATCGTCATCCTTCGGTGTTGGCTCATCTGCGTACGCCATGTACGGCCCTGCCGGCGCAATAAGCGGTTATCATTTAGATCGGCAGGAACAGAATCCGCATCAGCATTTATTCTCGTCCACATCCCTGCACCACATCAACCACGCAGCTATGCCCCTGCAGACGACTGTGATTACAAACGCTTTCATGTACGATCCAAATTGTCTTTTGGGTTATGGATGGAACGATTATGAGCTTCAGATGTGATTTCTCTTTCTTTCTGATCGTGTTACATATATAATGTCTTTTTTCCACTACAAGCGAGCTTTTAAATATAATATGACCTTTGCACATTCACCTTCTTCTACGTTCCTGGACGTTATCATCCAGAGTACATTGACACAAAAGAACTGGATGCCTCGGCAGTTTAACCTATCGTCATGTGACCTAGAAACAAGAAACCATAGTGGAAAAGTTCGTTTGTGCTCAAATGCAATGCTGCAATATGTCATTTCTGTTGAAACAACACGGCAAATATTAGAAAAAGTACATGAATTTTACTTGTATTCTCCGCGGGAGCTCCCTGAAGGACTGCCAAGGATGGACACAACGTACCTTAATGCAGATGTCTTGTTTCTAAACTAGTAAAGTTGCAACTCTGAAACAACAGCAGATCACAGGGACTCCGAGCTGTCTTTCTTTTTAAATTAAAAACTTACATGTAGGACTTGGCTTATATTTATTCTTTTTGTTTGCCATATAAATATATTGTAGTAGAAAGAAGAGAAAAAAAAGAGCAAGTAAATAAAGCAGGGTCAAAAGGGTGAAGAAAAAGGAAACTATAGAGAGGGTTGAAGATATAAAGTGAGAGACAATAGGAAACGAGAAACATTACACTTTTTATAAATCAAACGCGGCGTTGCCATGAGTAGTACCTGCATCGTACGAAAAATGGTTGACGTTTTGCGTAGCAGAGTTTGCAGCAGCCGTAGTAGTATTATTAGTCGCAGTGAAGTACGGTGCTGTTGATTGGTCGTCCTGGTGAGCGAGGATATCCGTTGCATCTGGCCGTAAGAATGGATGGACGTGTGCTGATGTGTTATGGTGATGGTGAGTGCTATTATTGCTGTTTTCACAGGGTGCAATGCCCAGCATGTTAGGATAGTAATAGCCCAGATATCCTGGATGCGCTGCAGCAGCAGAGTAGTACATGGGCGATTGTGGTGCTGACTGGATAGGATCTGTTTGCCGTAACCCGGTCATGAGCGAAGGATGAATGGTGGTGGTATCGGTGCTAGATCTGGTTGAATATTGATAACTCTGCAGCAAATCCTCTTCTCTATCGTAGAAGATTGACCCTCGTCGTGGCGATGAGGAGAGATACTGCGGTGAGGCATCGAATCCATGGTCTGCCGAGGGTGGACCTGATGATGTAGAAATATCGCTATCTTCCTGTAGCTGAGGCGTGCAGAGAAGCGGCGGTGCCGTGTCAAACCCGCAAAAGCTGTGTCTGTTTACATTATGCCGCAACGCTTTGGACGCAAATACGCCGGGACTCTGGCCCCCATTTCGCCGTGTGATGCAGAAAGGACATTGACGAACGAATCGTGCAACGAGCTCCTTGGGAATCCACGAGTACCGCCTTCTGACCTAAATGTATTGAAATAAACTATTGTTAGGATATTACATGAAAATTTTACGCAGGTTGTTGTCTTGACGCTGTAAATACTTGCCAAAGCTGACGTCTTGTCTCGACCTCCATGATGCGCTTCTCTGTGCGCTCTCACGAGAATAGGATAGATCTGTTCCCGCATAGCTACGGGCTTGCTATCGTGGCAGACCAGGTCTACTGATCCGGGCTGGAGCTGGAACATCTTTTTGACCCAAAAACGGAACTGTGCAGTGGAGATGGATGTGTTCCTGGGATCTCTCAGGACCTGCTGAATCAACTGATACCGCTCTTGGTCCACTAGCGCCTTGTCTCGTTTCTTTGGGCTCAGATTATTGAGATAGTCTTCGACAATCGCTTCAAACTCTTCGGGGGACGGCACTTGGTTCTCATCATCGAAAATCTCATCTGGCGGTGTAGGCTGTTGCGGAAAGAATCGGCCGCTCTCGAACCCATATCCAGTAAATGGAGGTGCTTGCGGCGACACTGAAGTTAGCGGCGAATTCATTCAGACGAGAGGAGGGAAAAGGGGGAGAAAGAATGCTGTGAAAGCTTTGCTGGCAATACTAGACTGGAGAGAGGAATGGGGGATCGGAACTTTACACCTGTTCTTTGCCGCATTCATGCAAGGCAACGGAGATATTAAGGCTGCTTTAATGCAAGTGCACAATTTGGAATTTTTTAAGAGCAAAACAGACATCAGTCTATTGCAATGTCCAAACCTTGCTTTCACGCATCCACTTTGCTGTGCGTTTGTACAGATGGAAAGAAAGAAAAAGAAAAAAAAAGGGAAAAGGGGAATAATAACCAGGGCACATAAAGCATAGTGCAAAATACAGCCGCACTCTCTCCCCCAGTTCTCCACCTCTCCGTTTGCTGCCTCCTACTCACCACGCGTAGTGCGCGTATATAGGTTTTCAAGGGTTCACTTTTCAATAACCCCAAATTTGGCTACCTTATTCCCCTTTCAAATCCGCGACAAATTTTGATATACGCAGTGAATTAAAGGCGATCTTGTCCTTCTTGTTTGCTTCTTTTCCGTCACACTTGGTTTCATAGGTAGATTC
This sequence comes from Rhizomucor pusillus, assembly GCF_041956525.1. Lineage (NCBI taxonomy): Eukaryota > Fungi > Mucoromycota > Mucoromycetes > Mucorales > Lichtheimiaceae > Rhizomucor > Rhizomucor pusillus. The sequence goes on from NW_027192149.1 coordinate 940,442, forward strand.
TCTTTTTACCTGCCGCATTGATATCTTTCCCCCCATTTACCCTTTCCCAACCCCCCAAATAAAAGTGCATGGCGCATAGCATACAACAATGGAGGTTCACTCGTGCCTACGCAGAGATGCACAGCCGCAGGACGCATGGACCATCCATTTCATACAACTTTTTTTCTTTCCTTTACTCTCGCTCTCACCGTCTCTCCTCCACCACCACCTTCTCCTGCATTTGTTCGTCAATAACCGATCACTGGGAGGGGGTGGAAAGGTTACAGATGTGAGGGTTGAAAGGGGTTGGGTCCCCTTCTTTTCATATATTGACCATATGATCGCTGGTTTATTTAAATGCTTAATTTTCCAACAGCATTTTCGATAAGGCGTACGTCTCCATCTTCCAGTCCATGCAAGATACGCCGCTTCTGTGGTTTTTTGATAGCATCATGCACTGCAAATCCAAACAGAGCCGCTACGTTGTCCACATTCACAGTGCCAGCATTGTTGTCTTCCTTCTTGGTCGGGCCTAGCCGTGATAAGAGCCGTTCGCCTTTCTCGAGTAGAGTCTTTGATTCAGGATAAGCAAGCATCATCTGCTGTATTGCATCTGCCACCTGAAGGCTTTCCCAGTCACTCATATACTCGCAACGTTTGTGTCCAATTAATGCCGAATTTCGGTCTACCAAGTCATTCATTGCATCCACGAGCTTTGAGATGACATTCACAGGCATTGAAGCTGGATCGTACACCGCAAGTCTTGCCAAATGCTTAGGTAGGCAATGATATTCTTGATGACATAGGATCCTGCAATCGCATATAAAGATTTTTTTCTTTCTGTTAGACTAGTCTAGAATCTGCTTCCTGCGATTCTCTTCGTACCTGACTCCATCGTTTGATGCCGCTTCTAACAAGTTACAGATGGCCCACAAAGCCTCGCATACCGTCTTCCATTCCTCCTCAACTTCTTCTCTGTCAGCTGCTCTCCAATCACACTGTCTCCAGCGTCCTTCGTTTTTAACATATTGATAAAACGGTACACGTATATGCTCCATCAAATGTTTCAAGATGGCCTGGTCACTCAATATCTGCTCTGCAAAGAAACCCGTTATAGCTGCGAGGTTTCCAACTGTGAGGATGGCATCACGTCTCAACGGTGCGTTTATCTCGAGATTCATGACGTCTGCGAGCGCGCGTATGAGATCCCGGTCTACCAAAGCATACGAATGTTCGTCTGGACCGGACGTCAAATTCACTAGGAATCGCAGCGCTGGGCCTCGCACCGACTCTCGCGAGCTAAAGTATTAGGAGCTTTAAGCCATCTGATGATAATAAACCGCATGCATGTAGAGATACTTACTTTAGCAATATGACCAGTCTCTCTCCAAAGTCGTTAGGTACATTGACCGAACTGAAGAAAGCCTCTACCTTGTGGATATTGTACATTATGCGAGAGAGTCCCCATCTGCAGCAAGTGTAAACATAAAAACATATTGCACCCCGAGTATGCATATAGCTTACGCTGCATCTGCCCATAATTCTCTGTGATCAAAAAGCGTGCATTTTACCAACACTTCAAACGCAGGAACGTACTATATTGACGGCAAATAAATATGCATCACCATTTCGTGACTCTCTCAGTTTTGCTTACTCACAGACTCCCAGTAATCAGCTGTGCGAAAACCTCCTCTCGTCATGTTCGAGATGGACCATACAAGCGCTTTTACGTCCGTTTTCACTTCATAGTCCTCATATAAATCAATAAGTTGTCGGTTTGTTCGCCAGTGCGGCTCGGCTTCGATTGCTGAATCAAAAAGCTGGTTTAGCACTTGTGCGATGGCTATTAGGGCTCCTTTTTGCATCAAAAGCTGCCTGAATTCTGCCGAATCTCCTGCAATATTTGATAATGCCCATGCAGCCTAAAAGATATTTCCTTGTTATTCGAAGCAGCTTCACTGTGCACTCGCTTGTGCGTATTACCTGTGCTTTGACGCATGAACCACAATTGGGGGATTCAAGACGTTCGATCAATACGGGTATAAAATCAGCTTGAACCAAGGTATGCGTATGTCGCGATTCTCCAGCCTGATTGGATAGATAGTGTGAGTCAACGTTGTAGATATCCGCATGTCAAATACAGTGTTACTTGCGGCTATGTTGGTGATGATCCAGGTACATTCGAACTACGGATATTGGACGACATAAATGTTAGAAAAAGAGGCGCTATCGAATGATCAGTTTCGTACCTGAATTTCGTTTAATTCGTCAAGTGTGAGTAGATGCTTCAGTTCCTCCAACACACCCAGATCCAGTATATCTTGGACATTCACGTTGCTGCTTCCGGCTGAAAATCGCACACACAGTTACCAATGGAAGTAGCAAATGTTGCGACATGCATCGCACGCTTACTTTGTGTCAAGTATTTTCGCAGCAATCGTACAGCTTCGTAAGTATCAGGATGGTTTGGCTCTCTAGTTCTCAGGCAGTCTTTTATGACTGGAAGCTGCATAGACCAAAGATGCATAACTCAGTACTTGGTTCATACTACAACTCCGAATTGGGCTAGCTCTCTATACGTGCGCGTCTATAGCGGCATAGCTGCTAGTCCTGCTGCTGCTGCTGCGAACTTACGAGGTTGCTGCTGACCGTGCCGTCTTCGCCCAGACGCAGGTTATTTTTAATGCTGACGTTCGCCAATTTGCGGCTGATTTCAGCGAGCGGATCGCCTGGCTCGAACTCGTCGACCGTCGCACTTGAGTGCAGCATTGAATCAAGGGAGAGAAGGTGGAGTGAAAGGAACGGGGTAAGAAAAAAAGAGCGCGCTTTAAGGCGGTGATATGCAACAGGAAATCAATGTCCTTTGTATCGACTGACAATAATTATAGTCATGAAAGCTATATATTTACAAATGTGCTTTTTATTCGTTTGACTCCTGCTGCTGTTCAGATGTAGTTGCTGACTCTTTCTGCTCTTCTTTTTCCTCTTCTTTATCCTCCTTGTTCTGCGTACCGTTTTCATCGACGACTGAAAATGGAATAGGCTCTAGTTCTGCGCAATTTGCAATGCCTGGGATACCAAACAACACATCGCTATCGACCTCAGGACTCGTCGAGGCTGCGCCGTTCGTTTCGGTACATTCTGGAAACTCCTTCCAAGATGATGTTACCAGGAGAGCCTAGGTTGTCACGGTTGTAGATAAATATGCAATGTGGTGCTGTGATATAAATCGATGCTACCTTTTCAATCGCGTTTATATATTTGTGAAACATCCGATAGTGCTTTCTAGGATCTGTTACTAGCTCACAAAGCCGCTGTACCGTAAATGGAGTCCTATGTAGCCCTCATGATCAATCTACACGTCATCTCTAATACTGCAAAACTTACTCTTTGTGGTGATCTATGCTGTGAATTACGTTCGTTTTAGATGCCTCAATGGTTGTTTTTGTGTCCCTGTCAGCTTTACTTTCCATAATCTCGCATTGCTTTTAGACGGTTAGGTCAGTTCATGAACAGATCGCAGCAGCGTCCCTGAATCTTGCACCAGACTCTGAGTCGGCGTCTAGACTTACCTTTACGATCGCCTCCTTTACAGCCTCCCGTATAGTCTCCCATGGCTCCCGTACTTGATTTGTTTCCGCGATATATTGCAGCAACTGACTCGGCTCAATGTCAGAAAACTTGTTTGCAATTTCTAAAGACGACTGCGATGGCTGTTGCTCTTTATCAGATGCTGCTATCTCTTCATCCTCTCGTCCAATGCTACTGTTTGATGATTTGTTGGAGGTTACTTCTCGGTCATCTTGAACTGCTGTCGGTACAGCTTGATCGATTGCTGTGTCTGACATTATGTGAAAGTTATGTATAAGCGTTCGTTACCTGCAGTGGAAAGAAAATCTAGCCTGAAATTTTAGGATTCAGCTATTTGCACCATCCCTCACACTACCCCCACCACCCCAGCTATTGTGGGTGTCAATCTAAAAGGGAAAATATGGGTGGTGGGAAAGGTATATATGTATAATGAAGGAAATGATCGCAGATAACGTGGAAATGATGCAAAATATAGTGAAATTTCAGCCCGTAAACATCAGCTTTCATTGGTATGTATATGTATGCCTTTGCTTTCGTGGTGAGCGTCGACGCTGTATTAATGTAGTAAACTATCCAGAAGCTCTTCAAGAGTATAATGGGCTCCAGAGACGTCGTGGAAATAGAATGACTACAAGACATGTTTATGTATATTATTATTATTATTATTATTATTATTATTATTATTATTATTATTATTATTATTATTATTATTATTATTCATCCATTCTTCAACTTCAGAATCTGAAAGGAATAATTCAGTGAGCCCCTCGGGTTTGTGAGGACTCCAAACAATTTATCTGTTCGCTGGGAATTGATTAGGAAAGATTGGATACAACGGATCCTTTTCTATTTCATAGGTGACAAATTTCTATTATATGAATCGATATCAGATCGAGTCATTGCTCTTACATCCTTGACGTCAATTATAAGGATTCCCGAGAAGTTGTTTGCGTTTGGATGTTCGATCTAGCTTCGTGCTTCCGCGGTCAAGTAATAAATAATAATGACTTCGAGCAATAAAAAGCGATGAGAGTATGAATGCATCTGTATTAAGATACTGCACTCTGGGCTGAGCTGTCCGCATCATTATGAACTTAGAGTTTAAAGTATTCGTGGCTTGCCATACTTAAGCAATCAGCCATTCCCAAAGATTTCTTGGGCGTGAAGGATTGGGCTACAAACGGTAATTACCTTCTTCTCCGAAAAGATTTCAACTGCAAACGCTTATTAAAAACTGCAATTGTTCGATGGTTTAGCACCGCTTTTACGACGTATTTCGGCATATGGTATAGAATACTTTACATTTTTCAACAGCGGCTGTTGGACGCTGCTGACTACGAAGAAGGCACTATCTTTCCTTTCCTATTCAACCAAAGCAATGAAAGTACTAAGATATGAATGGGATGGCTACAGCAGTTTCTGATATCTCTCCGCCAAACGCAATTTTAGTTGGCTTTCATCCAAACCCAAACATAATATTTTACGGTTGATGTTAAGTTCGTGATGTTCTCTTGGATTCGCTGTAGCTACTGCATCGCTTCCGGCTCTTTCAGGTCGATGAACACTTCATAACTGCTCCAAACAAGCAAAATGTCTGTAGCTGTTGGTGATCCGACCAATGTTACTGGTTTTCGCTACTCGTTTACAATTTACTGTTCTATGGTCGGTACGTCGAGCGACTCAGTAATTGCTCTCATCCAATGCTTTTCCCCCTCTGATCTCTCGGGAGTGTATAACAGTGCAAGGAAGAAGTTGTTTGAAGATTTAATCGATTTTTTCCATGTGCCAGCGTGTCATTTTGGGCTGAGCTTTTGCTATCATTGCCGAGATGTTGTGGAAGGCACACGTGTTCTTCTTTAAAGCCATGTTTACTGTCACAAAATATTCATGCATATGCTTTTCATAGACGATATGAGCCACTGGAAATTGCTGTCCAGCGCTCAGACATGAAAAAAGAAAAGGAAGTCAGCGGAATTCTTTGCTTTTATTCCCACTATGGATGCGCAGACGATCACTGCTCGTAAGTAAAAACGGAAAAGTTTGTCGTAATAACATCTTGTAACTAGTGCTTGGTTCTGGGTAGCCTTAGTCATAATCCGGGAAAACTTATACTATATTGAAACTGGTGATAAGCAAAGCAGCACACTATGCCGGCTTGAACCAAATTTGGACCCAAGCTTCGCCAGCTGATGGCGGCTTTGCAGAATGTCGAAACACAACAGCCACCAAAGGAATCGTTGTAAGCATGGCTACATTTTCTCATAATCCATGGAGTATTTGCAAATCATAACCATCCGTTCGTTCATATTTTAAACGGTACTTGCTCGTCACCATTTTCTCCGGAGATAGATGGACAATATATCACTGCTAAATCATACTAATTGCTCTATGTCGCGACTACTATTAATAACTTGCGCATTGCATACTTTTCCACCAGAAAGCGCCCACACATAATACAGCCACAGCATCCCAATGATGAGACCGGGTCCGTTGGGATTTTGGAGCACACAGGAACTTACATGTACGGAGTCACCTCTTCTTTGTGCCGGGAACTGACCATATATATGATATGCAGATTCTTTCTCGGCAAAGAATTGGTTCATCCTTGAGCCGGAACTATGCATGAAGAAGACAAAAGAAAAATCCCAGCGCCTGCAGAAGCTGGTAGCACCGCTGGTAAACATTTCAAAAAGCAAGCTGTGGCAGTGAATATGGATCAGGCTAATCTTGAAGCAGCGTTCAAAACGCAGCTGCGAAAGTTTCTGGAAGGTGCATACCAGAAGCGGGTTCTCAAGAACAAGGCCCCGTTGCAGGATTTTCTATCGCGAGAACGCAGCCGAAAAATTGCACCTGCGGTTTATAAGGAAGTTCACAAGCAATTATTCAACTCCTTGTCGGACGAATAGAAACCAAGTCCCAAGTTACATTGGCACATACATCAAGAGACATAAAACTTATAATCCACTAAAAGTTTATCAAAAACTATTGGATGATCTGGAGGAACGCAAGGCAAGGGTATCAGAGCCAATAGAACCGAATGATCAGGAAGAGGATGAGTGAGAAGCACTTGATGGCGACGATGGTGATCCTCCGGATGATAACAAAGCGATTCGGACAGTCACTGCAAGCCTACAGAACATAGTGCAAAGTTTACACTGCTGAACATCTATCATACATTATGTCTGGATGCGTTGGTCGCTCCATCAATGAAAAGAAGGAATCAAAGCCATTCAAATAAATAAGGCAACTGTGGCTGCAAGCCGTAAATGGCGACAAACAAGATGCTTCATTCAGGCACTGTCCTACTATTGCAGACGCTCTCCGACAATATAAAACCAATATGAGCAACCTTTGGTCGCAAAAAGGATTTGCAAGGAAAAAGTCAAGAATTTGATGAAGCAGTTGGACTCCACACTGCTTTCAGGACAGCATAATTGGGTTATTCAATCACCGGTCGAAAAATTGAAATCTGTTATATCCCAACCGCATATGAGAGTAATATTTTCGATTTATCTGAAGAAGAAGATGAAGACAATATTGAAGAGCATGAGGATACACCAATCGTTGTAAGTAGATAGAAGGGAGGAAGACAAAAATCAAAACTGATAATGACGGTTTCTTAGCAGAGCAACCAGACACCGAAGGAACCGTTAGCAACTTTGCTACGTGCATTTCTCAACGTCCTTCGATTCCTTCTACAGCAGAGAGGACCAAATACAGATATACAGCCGGAAGATGTAAAGAGAGCGCTGTATCGAGGAACTGAAGCCACGGAAGACCAACTAAAAGAGGTGGCACGCATTATCAATTTCCTACGACCATTCGTGCCCAGACGAGATGACAAGAACGAACTATCGCAAATAAATGTATTCAATGGCGCCGCGGTGGTCGCACTTGCAAACAAAGTTGTCCTTCTCTTCCAGCCACAGCAGAATCCCTGGATGATGTTTCCGAACGTGGAAAAAGATCACTCATTGCACCTCGGCGCCGCAGGATTATACATCATGTCGAAGACCCATATACTACGATATGATGGAACACCGATCACGGACATCAAGACAGCAACATGGCATTCCAAGGATGTATTTTGGAACTTCTTTGACGTCCACGAGATACAAATATTGCTTCAAGAACAAAAACTGCAGCCGATGTGGCGATTGTGCTACATTGACAAGTATCGAATACGAGTCCTCGGTTACAAGATTGTACGAGCCAACCGCAAACGGAAGCGGAAGCGGGAAAAGGATGCTGCACAAACAAAATCAATCTTAACGGATGAAGAACGCCACCGAATTGAACAAGAGACGGAAAAATAAAGCTCTGTTCTGAAGAAGAAGAAAGCTACAGTAGCCAGTTTACGAGATAAACTGACAATAGTGGAAAAGGAGAGAGCTGATGCCGGCAACAAATCGAGAACAGCAAAGAAACAACATGGCTGGAACAGAGCCTTATATAGCCAATTGGAAGAAGCACGCAGAAAAGCCGTTCTCTGTATTTAGAGATCCAAGAAGAAGAGGAAATCATTGCATTGATACAAAACAAGCTATATCATCTGAACAGACAACTGAAAGGCCAAGAGGCCCCTCTACCTTGCTCCAACAATTTATCTGGTGAAGGCTTGGTACAAGAACTCCTCTATGAGCAATTGCAAGGACAACGAAACGTCGGAATTACAGGTATTGAACCTGGCCGTGTCACCACCGCAACGATGTCTCCAAGGAGCGTACGATCTCTATTTGAAGACATCAATCGCTTTGAAGCTTTGCAAGAGGATACTGATCAGATTGCCGATATAGATACTGATGTTGAACGTTGCCCGAAGCCAATAGAACTGAAAACCGGGTCGGTAGAAAATGTTACCTTTCGAAAAGTTCATCGAGCGCTACGGGACTAGGGACAAGAAACAAATGTCAAGCAAGCTAAGAACCAGGGAATTCCAAGAAAAGTCTTTCTATCAAAAGAACCAGAGAAGAAGACCTCAGTCATCCATTTCCTCGGTAACTGGGAACCCGTAAACAACAGAGTCAAAGGTCATGCATGTAGTGGGAGTCTTAAAAAGGTCGAACAAACCCTTAAGGCACCTGAGCCAGACAAATTGTACACCATCGATGAATCCAATACAACAAAGACATGCGGATATTGCTTCTAGAAGATCCAGATCCACAAGTATCGTCGGGAAGGTAAATTTGTCAGAGTCGAGGGTGCTGTATCGTGCCCAAACCCAAGATGTCTCTCTCGCATAGTACGACATACTACTTGCAGCAGAGACGCTGCCGCAGCTTCCAATATCGCGCTTAGTGGTATCTCAAGAGCGCTATCAGATGATAACCAACCTCTTCCATGATTCGCCGTGGAGGAAGTAAAGACATGTGATTCAGTCTCACTCAAAAATTTCAACTTGATTGAGGCAGTATAAGGCTAGTTACTGACCATAACCTTTCGAGAGGACAAAATTTGGGTTAGGTCAACGTCGGTGCTATAATATTCTGACAGCTAATGGTGGTGCAAATAGCTTAGACTAAATTATAGTGCTGCTATGTTGCGAAAGACCATCCCCACAGCAAACAATATACTACATCTATCGAACTTGTAAACTTCTTTATTCACTCACATTAACTTGCAATGTATTTTTAAAACAATGTGAGCTGTTAATTTCTTTGATTGAATGAGTAGTTTTTAGTTCGTTGTAATCCGTCTTCAAACCTCCCATAAGTCTACCTACCTCCCATAATTTGCACACCGCAGATTCGGCGAGGACGATGTTGTATGCTGCTACTAGTTGCGAAGTAGAATTGTTTAATTATCCCCATTTCATCTGTGACACCAATCAAGAAGAATGATTCTCTTATGGTCTTCCGTGAAAGCGCCGATCGTTTCCATCCTTATCAGTAAAGTAATTGATAATAATGAAGATTCTGTATATTCACAAAAAATTGCATATTTTTTCTTCTAAGTTTGTTACTCTTTTTTGAAATAACGCATACTGGCAAGTCGTACATTTGACGATCTCTTTTGACCTAAGAATATGGCACAGCCCTCTTTGTTTTCCGGTCGATCATTTGTAGCAATCTCCGAACAAAGACATCTTGCAGCAAAGCTTGTTGGAGACCTACCCATATTTTTTCCTTTTTTTCTTTCTTCCACTCCCCCCCTGGAAACCACTGTCTTTTTCGTTCTATTTTCTAAAGAAAAGGATGCACACTGCGTCGGTGCATCGCCGAAACCTCGTGCTTGTGGTGGTTATCTTGACAGTTCTTTTCTCGTTGACATACTATCGACATGCGGCTTATCGACCGATATCCTTGTCCGCCCTCGAGATACAAACGCCGCCTTCAGAGGAGCCTGTCAAACCAGAAGCAGCGAATCATGGCAACGATCGTGGGATCACCGAGATCCCCAAGGAACCTACAGCGTGCGACGCAGTCGATGCTCACTGGCTGTAAGTTTGCGGTTTCTGGGCAATATAGGGGTTGTGAAAATAGACCTTAACAATTAAGGTTGGATCTTTAAGTGCGTCGGACAGAACATATTGGGATGGATGGGCATCCAAAGCAATGTTTATGAATCCTGATGGATCATTTACAACTGAAAACGTGCATATCACCACAGGAGAGTATGTATGCGTTGTTGTTCTCGTAAGTTCTCTAGTTTCAGCTTGATGCTATAAAAAGCATCGCGCCTTGTTTCTTTTTTCTGTTATTGATGCGGTGGCCTCGGCGGCGTTAAATATAGCTTGGACCCATACCTGCAGTCTCTGCGATCCGACCCGAGAAACATCACGCTCCAGCTGACAGCATCACTATCTATGCTCAGGGCGAACGAACCCGTGTACCCATTGTCATGGAGCAGCATCCGAAGCACGGTAATGTCTACCTCAGCTCTGTAAAGTTTACCCAGCCAGATACATACTACCTGGAAAGCAAAACTGAGTATCGATCATACTTCTGGGAGGAACCCATTTATCATCCTTATCGACCTTTCCACTATGTTTCGAACCACAATCTCACGGTTGCTGCCAACGAGGAAACTGATACCGAAAAGCCAGCGACAATCTGCGACGCCAAGCGACTCGAAAGCGGCGGCAGTTGGATCGACGCAGCTGACTGGCAGCAATCATCGCCAGCTGACTTTTATGCCATGTTTGGTGAAAGGGCCGACAGCCACACTCGCGATGACTTTGCGTTTATTCCAAACGCCTGCCGAATCGATTACAAGAGTCATGCCCGAGTACACCAATGTCTTGCTGGCAAAACAGTGCACGTCTGGGGCGATCACCATGTACAAAGGTTGGATGTCCGTTACTTTTTCTATTTGATTCGAACGAGTTTTTCTAATTGCGGGTATTATTCTAGAAATTTGGAAGCTTTCCGCAGCGGTGATCGTTGGTGCCGGGAGCAACAAGATGAGGATCTGTGCAACTGTCAAGTTCCCGATGCACCCTGGTGGAGCAACACTTCTATACCTCTCGCAATGGAACAAGATATTACCGAGAGAGTCGCTGGCAACATCAATATACACTTCAATCCCTTTGGTACTATCACTCTTCACGACCATCGACCGGACGTTAAAGAGCACGTCACGAAACTACCTCGCGCAGATATCGTCGTGTTAAGCTTTGGCAACGACGACATTGCATTGAACCGCATGACGCCACGACAGTTCGAGCAGTCATTTTCGGATCTCGTTGGACACTTTGTAGAGAATGTATATCCGGATCAGACTATCATTGTACGAACGCCGCAATATTTCTGCTGCGGCATCATACCATCTACCTCTTGGAACTCTGGCCGTAGTTTAGCGTTCGCCAACATCATCCGCCAGATCACGCAGCAATTTGGTGATCGCGTTTTACTCTGGGATATACATCGCCTAGGATTACCAGGAAACACGTGTCCTGGTTCTCCTGATACCAAACGTGATGTGATCGATACGGAGAATGCATTACTCTGGGATCTCCTTTGTCGATGATAGACTGACCGATTCCATTCCTTTGCATTTATACATGCTTATTTACAAACTATAACTCATAAGAAATTCAAACTAACTCTTATCCAAGAACACAAACAAAAAGATAAAAAAAATACGGATAGCTTGTTTTATTCTATTGGCGGCATTTTGCCCCTAGTGGCCTTGAAGATCCTTCTACATGCCTTGAAAAGGTTTGTCTGGTATGAAGGATACGGCTTTGGCACCATGAATGGAAAACTTATTGAACAATAATAGCAAGATTCGCTCTCGCTTCGGCTTCAAGGACGAAACATTGCTTGCTTGTTCCTCGCTGCATTGGGAAAAAGAACGCATTACAATTCCCTTGCTTCGCGAGCTTGCCAAATCCAGAGCTTCTATGTTTTCAGCTAGAAAAAGTATTGTCATTCGAGATAAAAATTTATGTTCATTGGAGAATAGAGCCTATCTTCTGATGATATATTCTCCCACCAAGCGCTAGATAATATCACACCCATTCCATTACGTTGTGTTTTGTGTGACTGAGCAAGATATCAATAGCCATACTAATGGACGAAAGGGCTTGTGCACTGTCGTAAGCTCCTATGTAATTCTGAAGAATCATGCTGCAGATATGTCATTTGTGAAGACTCTCTGGAGCAATGATGGTGATTGAGGTGCAGGCGAAGATATTAGATTCCATTTCCACATGCAGAAGGAAAGCCTGATTCCTTTTGCTATCTGGAGATCGTTCCTAAAGACACAAAAGAGCATCCTAGTGGGAGCAGGTCCTCCTTTCAATTAATAATGCGTATGACTCTGTCTTATAGAGAAGGGGTTTGCTTCGGGTAGTCATTCTGAGGCAGAGGCACACACATACGGTATCATGCATTAATGATGGAATCTGCTGCGTAATACGTAGCTAAAGTTTGATAGCATCGTCTTTATTTTCAAAGTAAGTGTAAAGTATGTGCTATGCTTGGAAATGATCTTTGGTTTCAGCTTGTCCGCAGATCTGACAACGTCCAGAATCGAATATGTGTGGTAGTAAACGGCGTAGGGTCACGCGATCTGGAAGAGCATGGTGAGCATAGCGGGAATAAAATATCTCTGGCCGTATGCGGAGTAGTCATCTTCCAAAAGAAACGCCAAGAACGGGCTTTTCCGATTGGTCATCCCAGCATTAGGAAACTACGCCGAAACTCTTTGTTGGTAAGAAATTCCAGATCCATTCCACCACGGGTTACTGGTTTCACAATTAAATCGCGTTGTGGTTGCGAAGAGGACTGGTGTTGAGAATCCATTAAGCGTCTGAAAAACTGTTTCAGTTGCCTTGTTCCTTCAATGGTAGCGATATTGAAAGCCTGAACTTGGAAACGTTCTTGCCTTTAAAGCACAGTAGAATAAAACCCAGAACGTGACTTAGGGGTTATTCCCTAGATAACCTTTTTTATAAATCTACCCCATTTTCTCACCCTACCTTATTTCGCATAGTTTAACACCTTTTCCAAAAATGAAAGTTGCTGCAATTTGTCGTTTTGGTGTATAAATGTATTATAAAATTTCACTAAATGCGACATTACTTTCTGGAAAGAGTGTACTAATTTTTTATAAAGACTCTTACATTCTAGCAAAGAGAAGATCACGTAGCTCACCTTGTGCGGAGCCGAATCTTGGGGCCATTCGATCTGTCCAGAATATACATCGAGTGAACAGATGTCGGATGCAGGACCAGTTGACTTGTAGGCTCAATATATTCGCAGTGCAAAAAAATGTGCGGAATGGACCTAACAGCTTAGCTGCATGGGTACGCAGCTTTGGGAAGACCAGAGGGATAGAGGCAGTGGGAGTATCGCAAGCCGTTCGTAGGACGTATGCCAGAATGGGTAGTGCCAAGGGGTTTGAGACTGCGGAATAAAAACCTAGCAGCGGAAGAAGCCAACGCAGTTGCAAGGCAGAGTGTTGAAAGACAGGATCTAGGATTGCCATACTGCCCTCAGATCGTGGACGAGCCAAAGACTCAAAACTGATGCGAGGAAAGGCACCATTATTATAAATTGACCAATGATTGAGCGAATAAGGATACCACCATTATCACTTATTGCATGCTGAGCAATTTGCTGCAAATCCAGCAGGTAACGCAATATCTTCTCCAGGAAAGCTCTTCTCTTCAAAAAGCAAGGTCGTGGAAAAATCATTGACCACAAACTGATTACTATCAGTTTTAACTCGAGCATCTGTGAGAGCAGATTGTTGCAACAGAAATAAGGCTGCAGTTTGGCCTGACAAAGTTTGATAACACCAAAATAAGCAAGAAGATGGTAATGGGTGAAATCATTTGTAAAGATGTCAGACGAATCCAATGTGACCTCCGCCCCCTTTTCGTTTAGTTTGGAATACTTAAGCCATTATCTATATAACGAGAAGAATACATGATTACGTTTTGCCTTATTGTGAATCGACAGTGCCAGTCTCGTTTTGCACGGTACTACGGTGGCATTCCTAAAGATCGTTCGGCCTTCGAGCGCGATGTTGCGCGACGTTGCATTATCCGAAAGCCAGGACATGTAAGCTCCCAGGAGGGCGATGGCAACGATGAGCTAAACTTTCTTACAAAACCCGCCCATTCACAGTGCCACTTTTTCTCAACGGATGACGTTGGCAAAATTGGTACGTGAAAGTTGCCGGTTGTTGCTTTAGGACCCAAGCTTACGGGGAATGATGGATTAGTATTCCGACGGTATGCGTCGCTCTACTTCATCTTTGGGTGTGACTCAGAAGAGGTAAAAAAAGACTCAAGGTCACGATGGACAAACATTGAACAGTCACCTTTGTGTAGAACGAATTTGCACTACTCGAACTCATTCAAAACTGTGTGGGTAAAGTAGCATGTCTAGTCCTTATGGTTGGTATATCCCTGACCCCCATTCCATAGAAACAATGGACGCCTATTTCGAGAATGTGGCAAGTATATTGCACGCAGCATCTCGTGAGAAAGAGTGCAGACATCTCATTAGCGTGCGACTTTTTGACTTGCAGACGGAACTTGATTTGCTGTGTAATCTTGAAAAGGTGCATTGGATCATGGACGATATAGTTGCCAAGGGGCTTGTTGGTGAAACCAACCGCGAGCGCATATTGGAGATAAGGCGATAACGTTGCAACTGATAACAACGGTGGCAAAAAAGTCAATGCTCTGCACTTTCTCGGGATAGCTGTTGGCCAATTGGAGCACCCAATTAATACTTTTTCCGCCATAGCCCGAAATTGGCTTGTTTGGAGAGAAAAAAAATTGTCTCTCAGTCATTTTTCTTTCCCGCCTTGTTTCCTAGCAGTTCCAAGAGGGACACTCCATCCTTTTTTTCCGCCTTTTTATTACACAAAGAGAGATATGTACGAAAAGGAAGTTGAGGAAGGTATCCACTACAATGTGGGCGGCTCCGAGAAGATCCAGGACGAATATGCATACCGTCCTGAAAGTCATCTTTCCTTCAATACCCAACGCACACACAGAGACCTCCAAGAAGGAACCAAACGCGGACTGGATGCACGCCACGTCCAAATGATCGCTCTTGGCGGGACTATTGGGTAAATGACCGTCGTGTATACGATATTCCAGCGGCATGGAACTCATCGTGCTCTTAGTACTGGTCTTTTCCTTAACTCTGGCACCAACATTGCAGCGGTAAATATGACAAATGCAGAGTAATTACATGATCTTGCAAATGATGCTGATCTGAAGAATGTATATTTTCAAAGGCTGGTCCGGCTGGTGCTTTCATTGCGTAAGTTCACTGATAAATATCATCTGCAATGTGTAAACAGCTCACACATCAGATCAACTGATACATAGATACTGTGTTGGTAATATTCCGTCTCACACGACGCTGAAGCAAAGCTAAAAAAATAGCGTGAGAGCAAAAACTCTAACTGTATCTTGATTTTTTTTGTTGCCGAAATATAGTTGG
Organism: Rhizomucor pusillus; assembly: GCF_041956525.1. Classification (NCBI taxonomy): domain Eukaryota; kingdom Fungi; phylum Mucoromycota; class Mucoromycetes; order Mucorales; family Lichtheimiaceae; genus Rhizomucor; species Rhizomucor pusillus. The sequence goes on from NW_027192149.1 coordinate 955,924, forward strand.
TTTCATGGTAAGTCATCTGCAACTTTAAACTTTCTTCTGCATATGGTTGCTAAGTAGTTAACTGTCTGCAGGTGTACTGTATCATGACGAATCTTGGAGAAATGTCATCATTTATGCCCGGTAAATACTAACAACATTTTTGCGGAAAATATTGCGACTCATGTCTGAAAGTCTAGTATCTGGATCCTTCAACCATTACGCCACTCAGTTCGTTGATCCTGCGCTCGGTTTTGCCCTTGGTTGGAATTATTGGTATGTACGCGTGTGAAATTACGCGTGAGATTAGATGGTAGATCGGTTCACTAATTTTGTACATAATAGGTTTTCGGTAAGACGAAATATATGCTCAAATCGATCAATTATACCATGTGACTGAACTACGCATCGAATTCTTGACTTTTCTGTCTTTTAGTGGGTATGTAACACAGATACAGAGGGAACAAATTGAGAGTGGGTGGGAAAGGAAAAAATAGGAAAATGGGCTGATTGTGTTGCCAATCTTTTAGTCTGTCACGATTGCTACAGAGCTAGCTGCTGCTGCAACTATTATCAAATGGTGGGCATATGTCATGCCCGATCCTGCATGGTCCACGATCTTCATGGTGCTGATTCTCGGCGTCAATCTCGTTGGTGTCAGGTAAATCGGTGATTGTATGACAATGGAGTTGAGGATGATAACATGCTCACATGCACTCTATTTCCTAATTTAGACTGTACGGTGAACTGGAATACTGGTTTGCCCTTATTAAGATCCTGGTCGTCTTGATGTTCATTATTGTTGGTGGGTCACTCTCTGGGAATTGCATCTGAGATGTATATTATTAACTGCAGCTGTTCTACGATCTTAGGTATTCTGGTATCTGCGGGTGCTGTCGGTGACAAGGTCCCAATCGGCTTCAGGTAAGAAAGGGCTTTTCGTTTGCAGTTACACAATGTGACGGTGACACATGCTTTGTCAGATACTGGGATGATCCAGGTGCCTTTGTCAACGGTGCTGTCGGTACTGTCAGTGTCTTGCTATCCGCAGGTTTCTCATTCCAGGGCACCGAGATTGTTGGTATCACTGCTGGTGAAGCCAAGAACCCTTCCAAGACTTTACCTCGCGCTATCAAGAACACCTTCTTCCGTATAGTCTTTTTCTACATTGTTACTATCTTCTTGATCGGTCTCTGCGTGCCTAGCGACGACTCCCGTCTCTCAAACGACGATGGTTCTGCTGCTACAGCTTCCTTCACGCTTATCTTTGAGCTTGCCGGTATCAATGGTGGGGCTCACTTTGTCAACGCCATCATCCTGACCAGCGTACTGTCCGCTGCCAACTCTTCGTTGTACACCACTGCACGTACTCTGCTTGGTTTGGCCCGTGACGGAAATGCGCCTTCAATTCTTGGCAAGACTAACCGATTCGGTTCCCCGTTCTGGTAAGTTTTTGCAAAGATATCTCTATACGATCGTAATGTTCATACAAAGGCAAAATTTCACAGGGCTGTCTTGCTATCCTCCATTATCGGCTTTGCATGTGTCTTCGTATCCATTTACAGTGCATCAGCTGCCTTTGAGTGGTTTTTGAGCATCACAGCAGTCACAGGTTTCATCTCTTGGTGGGGTATCTCATTTGTGCACTGGCGCTTCAGACGTGCATACGTCAAACAAGGCCGTGATGTCAGCGAACTTCCTTTCCGCGCGTTCGCTTATCCGTTCTCTAACATTTTTGCATGCACCTTGTGTGTTCTGATTATCCTTGGTCAAGGTTACGACGCATTCACTCCAGAGTTCGACCGCATAACGTTTGTTACTCGGTATATTGGCCTGGTGCCATTCTTCCTGTGCTATGTCATTTACAAGTTTGCCCGCGGCACAAAAGTTGTGCCCCTCCTTGAAGTTGGTAAGTGATAAATCGTCCGACATAGTTCTTTTTTTTCTTTTTTCTTTTTTTGCTATGATATTCACAGCAAATACTTAGATCTTGACACCGGACGTGTCACTCAAGAACAAATTGAGGAAGCAGAAGCTGAGCTCGCCAATATTCCATGGTACAAACGCATTTTTGCGTGGATCTTCTAAATATGGACATGTATTGTAAATTGAATCTTTATCTCTTGATTATTCAATACCTCCGCGTACTGTATTTTCTTTTTCTACCTCTCCCCTTCCTTGTAAAGCATATAAACTTTCAAATCATCGACCTGGATTCCCTCCTATCTTGCTTTCCCATAAATAAACATGGCATTTATTATTATTGCTATTTTTTATACGCTTTCATCGTGAAAAGCCCAGGCTGTCTTTTTCGGAGATGTATGTGCACTTTTTACATAGAGATCGTTGTCTGAAGGTAGTTCCTGTCCACTAGCGGTCAACTAACTCGTTTACAGTGACGCACACATGAAGTGGTTTTACCTTCTTTGTACAGCTCGACAGCATGGACTGGATCGAAAGGCATACTTGCGCTACGGTTTGTACAGGTGACCAATCTTTGTAGAGGATATTTAAGCAAATGTGACCGTTTGAATATATCTAAAACGGGGTGATGATAGCATTGTAAGTCTAGTTAGAGTAGATGCGATGATCCGATAATATATAGCCTACACTGCTCACAGGTTTAGATTCCTAGTCCTCACATACAGCCGAAAGCAAAAAGGTGAAAAAGATCTTACTGTGGATGAATGGGAATATATGGCCGTACGAACATGACCTCTGGAGATTCTAATGGGTACGTTGGTGTAAACCGAAACTTGTAAAGGACAGGTAAGCATCCTGTGTGATTGAATCTGTCATTTCTCTCTTTTTACCTCGAGTTTGAATTCCTCTCCCTGTATGTATTGTTAGTATGCTAATGATATATCGTATTATTTCATGCGAAAGGAGAAAGGCACTAACCTCGTATAAAGTGCCCGGCGCTCCCTTTATTCGCAAGAACCACCTGTGTGGTTTCCACTGGTTAGCAACCCAGTTCAGCCGCTGCGTCTTGCGTTTCACACCTTTTAAAGTCATTGGCTTCTTCAATGGTGACACCTTCTGGCGGATTCGTGTTCAACTCTTCAAGCGGAGCCAACCACCATGTGAGAACTTTATGCAGAGACATTGATCGCAAAAGCACAAGATTTTACCGCGAAGCTCCTTTGTTAATCGCTTTGTAAAAAGCGGCTTGGCCATGAGTGTTAGACAAGATGCTGCCGGTTAATTACAAAAAGGTGAGATTGTTGTTGTTGCGGCGCAGCAAGAACAGGATCGTAAGTGGAAGAAGAGGGCAAATGTTGCTGATGTTGAAATTCCTCGGAAGTACATAGCGCAGCACTGAATCATAACGGTTTTCTAAGAAAATGCATGAAACTTCATGGCTCAGTGAGCGCTGTGAGATCTAGTAGTTGTGATCGGAGCAGGATCCATCTTTGTTAAAAAGCTTCGAAGCGGCTCGATATTTTTTCAGGCAGGAGAGAGATCAATTGGCAAACGGAAAAAAGGTCAGTGACTTTATTAGAGTTCATCGTGCAGATCCTCCATCAACAAGTCCTCTATTTCATCCTCTTGTTGTTCTTGCTTGAGGAACTTCTCTTCTTCCTCCTTCTCCTCTGACGTCTTTTCAGGCGCTGCCTTGACATTCACCTTGACTTGCTCCTCCAGCGAGGCGCCTACACCTTTGCGGATAATCATTTCCACACGCTTGGTGAATGCATTCAGGTCCTTGAGTGGATAGCCACTGCGGATAGCAGTGGTTTCAAACAGGACAGTAACGAGGTCGTAAATATCTTGATCGATATCCTCATTCTTTGTACGTTCCAACAATGTCTTGATAATAGGATGATCAGGGTTGATTTCCAGTGTCTTCTTTTGGTTCAACATAAAGTTGAGCATCACATCGCGCTCCTTTTGGTTCTGGCCCTGAGCAGCCATCAAGCGTTCCATGTGGCCAGTGAGACCAAAGTCGCTGGCGACAATTGCCATAGGAGAGGTTGTTAAACGCTTGGACAAGACGACCTTGTCAATGTGATCCGAGAGGGTTGTCTTGAGCCACTCCTTGAGAGGCTTGAAAGCCTCGTCGTCTTGCTTACTCAGTTCCTCCTCGGCGTCCTCGTCACCAAATTTGAGATCACCCTTGGCAACGTTGACGAACATTTTGCCGTTGTATCCAGGCATTCTTTGGATCAGCATTTCATCGATAGGATCGATGAAATATAGCACCTCGTAGCCGCGAGCAAGCAAGCGTTCCAAAAATGGGCTTTGCTCTACCTCGGAAACTGACATACCAGCAAGGTAAAAGATCGATTTCTGACCACCCTTGGCACGGCTAATGTAGCTATCCAGGCTGACACCAGGCAAGCTCGAATCGAAGGATGATGGGAAACGAAGCAAAGTGGCCAACTTTTTGCGATGGATATCCGATTCAATTGCTCCATACTTGAGTGCAGCACCGAATTCCTTAAAAAAGGCACCGTATTTTTCCTCATTCTCTTTGGCAAGTTGGCCAAACATGTCCAATGCTTTTTTGACCATATGCTTGCCGATACTGCGCAATGCACGGTGCTTTTGCAGTGTCTCGCGAGAAACATTTAACGGCAAATCGTCAGCATCCACAATGCCTTTCAGGAAAGACAACCATTTGGGAAAGAACTCGTACTCGTCAGTGATAAACACCCGTTTGACAAACAGACGGACGTTGCGTGCTTTCTCAGCAAGATTCTGGAAGAAATTGGGGTCGGCCCTGGGTGGAACATAGAGGATGGATCGAAACTCGGCATCACCTTCGCCCTTGAAGTGGGTCCATGTGAGAGGCTCTCCGGTTGTATCCTTGGTAAGAGCGCGGTAGAATTCAGTGTATTCTTCGTCCGAAACATCCTTGCTGTTACGCATCCAGATAGGCTTCTGAGTGTTGACGAGCTCCCAATCGAAGACAGTAACCTTTTCTTCTGCCTTGCCCTCTTTCTGTTCGTTATCACCATCTTCAATGGTCTCTTCTTCCTCTCCTTCCACATCTTCCTCATCTTTAGATACAGTCTCCTCGTGCGATGACCACAAATAGATCGGGAAATTGATGAATTCGGAATACTTTGCCACTAGGTCCTTGAGAACGTCCTGATCCAAGTATTCCAGAGCGTCGTCCTTGAGGTGAAGAGTGATCTGAGTTCCGCGACCAAGGGTGTTACCACGAGGATCTTTGGCAATAACAAAATCGTCCACGGCCTGGCTAGACCAAATGTATTGATCTTCATCGTCGTTGGATTTCGACGCAACAGTGACCTTGTCCGCAACTAAAAAGACGGAGTAGAAACCGACACCAAACTGGCCAATCTGGGATACATCGTCCTTGTTCTTTTCTAGCTTTGCCAGGAACTCGGATGTGCCAGACTTTGCAATGGTGCCGAGGTTCTGCTTCAATTGCTCGCGGGTCATGCCAATACCGGTATCGGTAATGATGAGAGAGTTAGTCTCTGGGTCAGCAGCGATCGAGATACTCAGTTTCTGGTTGCCGGCCATTGCGGACGGGTCAGTAAGGGCCAAGAAACGGATCTTGTCAAGAGCATCTGAGGCATTGGAGATCAATTCACGCAAGAATATTTCACGACTCTTGTACAGAGAGTTGATAATGAGACTCATTAACTTGGATATCTCGGTCTGCGACAATTTGATTGTGCATTAGTATATTCGTAAAAGGAGTATTGACACCTCGCGAATCCGTTGAAGTTCCGTACCTGGAAGGTAAACTTCTCAGTATTCCCCAAGTGTTCGACCTGATCAGGTGTGAATCCCTGAGTGCGTATGTCGCGATCGCCTTCAAAGACCGTTTGCTGATCTGCGTAGACCGACATGGCCGTGAGGCCAAGCACGGTCAGCAGCAACAAGGCCAAACAGAACCGAAGCTTCATGAAACAAGGAGAGCAGTGAGAAAGAGAAAAGAGGAGAACACAAAAGAACGCGATAACCCCACACGGAACAGAGGCTGCTTTATTCAATTCAGCTTTGCGCAACCCGACAGTTGTCAAACATTCATTGGACGATGCTGGGAAAAAGGCAAACTTGCATGCTATCGAGCAGTGTTGGCCGCTGCTCTACTATTCGTGAGCAATCTGTTCTTCTCTTGGAAGAATGTCTCAACAGCTTGATGCGTCTCGCGCGTGCGTGTCGCGAGGTTTCGAGCTTGACTACCAGTCGTGGATGTAATGCTTAATAGTCCGCTGGCCTTCGCATGTGCCTGGAGACTGTGCAGGCTTGCCAACAATCGCTCATAATCAGCTATGCAATGTAAAGTTATGAGCTGAATATTACAGAGTCGCCGTGAGAGCGATGACTACCTTGCATAGCTGAAGTTTCATACGGCGTCCATACCGCCTTTTCACTGTCGAGAATCTTTAGGTCAATCCACTGCAAGGTTTCAAATGATCAAGAGTAAACAGGTTTCTCTACCCTTTACGATTACATTTTTTCAAAGAGCTGTTGACCTCTACGCTCAATCTCAGACAATTGTGCGATCAGAGTAATAAACGCCGTGCGATATTCCTGAGTCGCCTTTGAGGTCATTCAAAAAGGAATGAAAGGAGCATGCGTCAAGTCCGACCGGTCCGGGCAGTTCGACAATTGCAGCTTGTTACTACGGGCAGACCAAGAGCAAAAGAGCACCCGAACTGCTTGCTTTTTTCCTTTCTGCATGTTTAAGAAGATTTTTGGGCAACATACAGAAGCTTTATCCGGATTTTTCGCCGCAAATTGTGAACTTTCTGCTGCTTTATTGGTGCGCTCGAAGCAAGAAAAATACAATGTTTGTGTGCCCAATAATCGCCTTTCATTGTCAATATCCTTAAGATAGTAATTTCTTTTCTCAATGAACTGACCAAAAAATCGACTATGTACAGTAACGAAACTGCTACCAGGGAGTAAAAACGTCTGAATGAAAAGACGGTTATCAATTGACAAGGGAAGTCTATATGGACTAAGAAACTACCATTCACACAAGCTAGAATTCCACCCCTTAATATTTCTAGCAGGTATTAGCATGTGAAAAGCTTTTTTGGGATTTTATAAGACGTATAAATGATTTCATCCTGTTAATGAGGCGAAGTAGACCAATACATGCACATGGTTCCAACAAGTGCGTGACAGTAATATGTAGCTATCTATGTACAGCGACAACGTCTACATCAGAGTATCCAGGAAAAATGACTATGGCAGAAACCGGAACACGGTGATGGTATCCGTAGCAACAGTATCCAAGACAACCGTCTCCGTGGTAACCATGTCCACGAACGTAGCTGTGGCGGTAATAGAATCATGGCGATAATATTGACGAGAACTTTGGACCGGGCACACCACCTCTCATATGATGTACGTACATACGTATCCCGTATGATTTGGGCATCTTGGTACTCTACGATAATAATAATACATAATTGAAATGACCATAGGCGAAGAATATCTTGTTACACACACAGTATGCAGTAATGGCAAGAGCAAACACCTAGCTCGATCTTCGCTCTGGTACGCCTGACATTTGCCAGAAGCAAGTCAGAATAACTTGTACATATCAGATTCTGAGGCTCGTGAGATATGCTACATATTCAGCTATCTTCTCATTTGAACCGTGCGCGCGAGGCTCGGCTTAATGACGATGAGTTTCTGTGTTGCATATAGATTGATATTGTGTGTGAAGAAAACTCCCGCGTCCGGGACACCGCGCTGTGTTTTTGCTCCTCCTTTTTTCCCTCCAACGCACTTCTCCTCCACGTCACATGCTGGAACTGGTTAGCGCTCTACTTCGCTTCCTCGGCTACGTTTTTCTTGCGCCCATTGCCGTAGCAATCGTGTTAGACATATTCGTATATTGCGTCCGACATGCCAAGCAAACGATCAGCAAGAATCATACGATTAAAGCTGAGTGAAAGCCAAAGTTACGAAAATGACCATGCTTCAACAAAAACAATCGACTGGTTGCCTTTGACAATCTATCATCAGTATTTACAGTACTCTATACAAGTGCACCGCTCTAATCTCATCAACTTCATCGTCGTTCAACTCGGTCTGGAACCACCCGCTCTCGTAATCTAATTTAATTTCTTTCACCCAACCGCGCATCATTTTCGTAGCTGGCAACCCAGCTTCCTTGAGCTGTTCCTGCAGTGAAGGCAACGTTACCAGCAGCAAGCCTGAACGCTTGGATGTTTCCCTTTGAATAAACTTCCAAATTTCTTGCTGCACCGGCAACTCGTTGAAAAATTGAAAGACATTGTTCATGATGACAATGTCGGCCTTGCCGTTCAATAACTCGGGTGCTTTCTGGATATCTTGACAGACAATCTGCGTTGTGAAATGTTTACATTTGTAAGCATCTCCGTAATAACGGAGCTTTTGTATACGAGCTACTTGCCTCTACACGTTCTTGCATCTTGTACTTATCAATAATATCCCGTTGAAGTTTGCAGAACCATTCATTGATTTCAATACCAATCAACTTCCGCGCTTGGGAGAACAGGAATCCCTATATATTCAAACAAGAAATGTTAAGCAAGTACGTGATTACTTGATAACTGAACAGATACTGCTTACAGAGTACAAAACTGCACCAAGCCTAGATCCAACATCGACCACAACTTTATCCTTGATCTTGTTGGCGAGGACCACTTGATACAAGAATTGCAACTGCAGTACAGATGCAGAGTGCGAAATGAAATCTAACGTTGCCTCAACGTATGAGGAACATATTGTCACTTGATTTCGATATTACACTCACTTAATGGCATCACTCGACGAGACTGACAATCGAGACAGTAGTTGCGTGAAAGTTTGCCGCTATCGCAAAGTTCATCCACATCTTCTTCAGAAAACAAAAAAGCGTCTACGTGCACCGTATTGTTAGGGTTGTAATCTGCATACTCCAATGTGTGTTAAGCTAGGTATCCAATATCATCTCTAAAGAAAACTGGCCACCTACTTCTTTGCTATCTGGAATCTGTGTCTTCTCTCCAGGTGCCTCGGCAGATATAGGAACACGTGTTCGCAGATCTTTAATGATCCGGGCAAGCCGTACCATTTTAGCGTCGCTCACGAGCTGCAGGCCCGCGTCTGTATCTTCCTCAGTTTGTATGGAAATGTCGTGATCATGTACTTGCTTGTAGTACTCGTCTTTTTTTAAATCGATCATTACGGCATGTCTTTAGTCAAAGCATCAGACGGCAGTTACCTAGAGCTGATCGAGCAAAACTATCAAACTCGTGGAATTCTGAGGCATTCACTTGCGAAATGAGCTGTAGAAAGCTCTCCTTTGCTGCTTCCAAAGACATATATGTCAAAGGCTAAACAAGTATATTGTTTTCCCGCCTTAAGCGGGATCCACGCATCATGTCGGGGCAGAGTAGACGCGGGCAAAGGGAAAAGACAATGTAAAAGAAATTACATCTTTGAAAGGGGGCGGCGCACCAGCAGGCACCACCCCGGACGGAGGGATGCTTCTACATACAGAGAGGAGACTTGCTTCGATAGAATGATATGCACTTGCAAGCAAAAAATACTTGTCATGCCGCACAACACGCCATAGAATATGAATACGATTTTGGCAGACAGCTTGGAAAATCCGGAGGCAACCATGTCTTTCGGTGACTTGTATAGCGACAGAGCCCAGGGGAAGACGCCAGAGAGCAGAGAAGCTGCATGCATAATACGGTCAAGAGGTGTATATAAACGTGCTTCAATCTGCATCAACGGGTCAATCGTTTGCAATCTTAAAAGATTTGATGTTCTAGCTTACCATATCATTTCTCTTCATTATTTCTGTAAAAGATAAAGAGAAAAAAAGAAATATACGGGGATTGCTCATTTCATACGCATCTCAACTGTTATCAGAGACAATGCTTACATCCGGAGCATCGAATGCTGTTTCCAGTACAATATTTTTTGTGAACCTGCCCAGTGACATGTAAGGTCTACAAATCTTCTGTGCCGTACCGTATGTACAGCGCTATTTGGAGCTTTCGATCTTCCTCCAGGAGCTTCCATGGAACGTGCTTACCTCTAAGTCTATTTCGTAGGTGTTCAAAAGTATATTTAGATAATACATTGCGCCGAAACAGAGTCGCGTGTCTCTCCCAATCCTGGTTTTGCATCCACCATCGAGATTCCAGATTCTATCGAAATTCCAGATTTACTGTTAACAGCAAGGGGATAATATTTCTAGGTCATCGGATACACCTTATTGATTACTTGCGGTTTTGAAGATTCGTCGATATTGAGGATAGGGAAGTCTAAATTGTCGCTGTATCATGCAGCTTCGCCATCTCTGTCTGGGTTCCAGAGCCGTAGTCTTAAGATTAGGCATTGTAGGCGAGAACGATCCAAATGTGAGAATAGGACGATGTATAAAGTCGGCTATCAAAATGGGCCTCTGCTCATTAATATGATCTCGATAATTACCCACTGTTATCGAGAATGCAATCTACTTTGTAATCTATATATCAACTGACAGCACTCGATGATAATATACCGCAGTATGACATGCAACACGTACGCATCGGGACTGTTGTAGATGCATAGTCAGCTGGAACATCGAACATGACCGGTTTCACCACAATGGTTGTAACGTCATTGGCGCAGTATTTTGGAAGAATAACATAAAGTTGGAGACGAAATGCTCGAAGCGAATATCAAAAGAAGAAACTCCAGCTGGTTCGTCTTTCGAAGCTTTTATACGCATGCAGTGAAAAAAAAGAAATATGGAAACCTATGCGAAAGCTTGACATTTCTGGATTTTAACGATCCAAAAGGAAATCGAGCAACAAAGAAGGAATTGCATCCTTTCGCGTGCTAGGTTCAATAAATTTCAGAATGAATTCGACGTTTGGGCAATATTTTCAGTGAATTCCCTGTTTATTCGGACCGGCGCTCGATGGAATATACTCTTGATTTGCTGTTGGCGCTCCATCCACTCCTGAGATCGCTACAGCCTCCAGAAAAAAAAGCGATTTTTTCGAATTTGAGGGCTCCACCGGCCAATGGCAGGGGAGAAACGCTTTCCAAACGCGGATTTTAGCGCTCAAAGAGAAAGGTTTACACAGGTTATTAAGTAGTTGGTGATAGAGTCTGTGTTTAGAGATAAGGAGAGAGATACTTTTAGAGAGTAAAAGAATAGAAGAGAGATTTTTTCTTTGAGCATGCTCGCTGCACTTAGCAAGCATGTCCGCTTTGACTCTTTTGCATAGGAAAAAATCGTAGGAATCATATCGATAAAGGGAGAGAAAAACAAATGTAATCCCACTTGAGATACTGGGTTAATGGTCAAATGGTAGTAAAAAGGAATGATTGTGATCTTCAGAGAAAGCAAAGAGACGATCATATGTAACTTCGATTGAGCAAACGAGAATCAGGAAGCCGAAGTTGTCGAGCAATAATGTATACATATCGGTTTGATGCCGGCAATGATATTACCATCTATTTACTGCTGTCGTTATCTCTTTAGCTTCCGTTAGCTCAGCCATTTCTGCCTTCGTAATGATCATCTAAGCAGAAATTACATCAAATGTAATGTGGGCGCTTTCTTTACTTCTTTTTTACACTCTGCTACGTGAGGATCATCATTCGCATAGATGATATTTTCAACCAGCAAATAAAGCATGTTATGCATACAACGACGATTCTAGTAGTAAACAGAGCTAGTACCTTCCTTGGGAGGCCATTATGCTATAAGGATCTATAATACCGAGGTTGCAAACTGATCGTTAGGTATCTGAATACAATGACGTCTTTATCTGTCCTTTCGTACTTGTCCGTATAATGAAAACAAATCGACATGCAGGACTCTCCAAATCGGGGTTGTGGACCGGTTGAAAGCCATCATACGAGCTGCTCGTATGTGTACGTGCTGTGTATCTTCATGTTCCAATTGTTTCCTTCCATCAGATATGGTGAATCGTGCGAACATACGAGTTCAGTTACCTTAACACCCTTGAACCAGGAAATCTTCGGATGATGCACCACAGACCCCTTCCAGCCCCTAGAATCTTTCAATGCTACATATCATGGACAATCCAACCTGTTGCTGCGTGAGCGGGGATGCAAGCACAAAGGTTTTCACCTGATCCACAGTGCTTAAAAGTCGATGTTCGACAGAACACTAGAAGGACAAATGAAAAGTGAACAAGATGGCGAGCGTGAGAGTATGTGTGTGAACATGTCGTGTAGCAAACGCGTACAAGAAGGACCGGTTCCTGAAAGTTACGCTCTTTTTTAATGGATCGAGGACCTCTACAGCTGCTTGTGCGACCTTACGCGTCAAACAACCTTTCAAAGTCCACCCTACCTTGCTGCATCCCCGGCTTCTCTTTTACTTCCCTCTCTCGACATGTCCGGGAACAGCATCAAGGTCGTGTGTCGATTCCGGCCTCAAAACTCGCTCGAAATCAGAGAAGGAGGTGTCCCTATCATAGACATAGCAGACGACGGAACCCAGGTTTCTTTAAAGGTAAACGGAACTACGTCCGCCTGGTTCCGCTGAGCTCCCGAATATAACGGAGAGTTTAGGGAAAAGACTTTCAAGGTTCATTTGCATTCGATAAAGTTTTTGGTTCCGATACCAAACAGAAGGATGTCTTTGACTATTCTATCAAGAGCATCGTTGATGGTACGTACTGCTTTGACTGGACCGGGCTTGGTAACTGAGCTTTGTATCCCCCGGGGGTTGCGCAGACGTCACTGCTGGTTACAACGGAACTGTATTCGCTTACGGTCAGACTGGTTCCGGTAAAACGTTCACAATGATGGTAAGAGAGGAACATGTAGTGGATAGGGAGACTACAAGTTCTTTTTTCTCTATGGAGCGATCCGCTGATAATACGTTGCAAAAAGGGAGCAGACATCGATGACGAGAACACCAAGGGTATCATCCCGCGCATCGTCGAGCAGATTTTTGCCAGTATCATGGCTTCGCCCAGCAACATTGAATTCACCGTTAAAGTCTCGTACATGGAGATTTACATGGAGAAAGTCCGCGATTTGTTGAATCGTAGGTTTAGCTGCACTGAATTCTGGGCCGTTCTGTTTTTTAAACTTAATTTCATGCAGCTTCGCAGGACAATTTACCTATCCATGAAGATAAGACAAAGGGTGTCTACGTCAAGGGAATGCTTGAAGTCTATGTCGGATCAAGTGAAGAAGTATACGAAGTGATGCGGCGCGGAAGTAACAATCGCGTTGTCGCTTACACGAGTAAGTTTTACCTTTTTGCATACGGTCGCAAACATCCGCTAAAATCACCAACGCATAGACATGAATGCTGAAAGTTCACGCAGTCACTCCATTGTCGTTATCACCATCACGCAGAAGAATGTCGATACCGGTGCAGCTAAGAGCGGTAAACTCTATCTTGTCGATTTAGCTGGTTCGGAAAAAGTATGCAGCTTCTTGCCGACGCTAAAGTCCCTCAGTCAGATGCACTTACTGTCCGAAAATAGGTCGGCAAAACTGGCGCATCAGGACAGACCCTCGAAGAAGCGAAAAAGATCAACAAGTCATTGACAGCCTTGGGCATGGTCATCAATGCTTTGACTGATGGCAAAGTAAGGAATTGTATTGCGTATTTTTCCCAGCTGCGTTATTAATTAACGATACTAGTCGAAACACATTCCTTATCGTGACTCAAAATTAACCAGAATCCTTCAAGAATCGCTCGGCGGTAACTCGCGCACGACTCTTATTATTAACTGCTCGCCTTCATCGTACAATGAGACTGAAACTCTTTCAACTCTGCGATTTGGTGTGCGAGCAAAGACAATCAAGAATAAGGCCAAGGTGAATGCAGATTTGTCGCCTGCTGAATTGAAAGCGCTCTTGAAAAAAGTCAAATCCGAAGCTGTCACCTTCCAGACATACATTTCAGCACTTGAAGGCGAAGTCAATGTATGGCGTACAGGCGGTACTGTTCCCGAGGATAAATGGGTCACTATGGAGAAGCTCAGCAAAGGAGACTTTAAATCGTTGCCTCCTGCGCCTGGTTTCAAGAGTCCAGTTCAAGAAGAAATTTCACGACCAGCTACACCTGCTATAGTACTTGAGAAGGACGAACGAGACGAATTTATGAAACGAGAAAATGAATTGATGGATCAGATTGCCGAGAAAGTACGTCCTATTTCTACTACTCTATCGCTATTATGATGCACTAAACCCTGCTTTTCTGTATGTAGGAAACAGAGCTCGCCAACAGAGAAAAATTGCTAGAATCACTAAAGGAAGAAATGACCTATTACAAGGAGCAGGAACAGCTTGTTACCAAAGAGAATCAACAAATGACATCGGAGCTGAGTGAGCTGCGACTCCAGTTGCAAAAGATTTCCTATGAAAGCAAGGAAAACGCTATCACTGTTGATTCTCTAAAGGAAGCCAATCAAGACTTGATGGCAGAACTCGAAGAACTGAAAAAGAACCTTGCCGAAATGCGCTTGGCGAATAAGGAAGCTTCTGATGGTGAAAAGGAAAAGAAGAAGGCCGAAAAAATGGCTCAGATGATGTCCGGTTTTGATCCTTCGGTATGTATACAAACATGCATTAAAAATATCATTTGTTCTCTAAGTTTGAAACATTCGACAGGGACAACTTACGGAGAAAGAACGACAAATTCGGAATGCTTTGCAAAAATTGGATGGTGGAAATGCTAGTAACTTAAGCTCTGATGAAGTAGCGGCGTTGCGCCGCGATTTGGCGGAATCCAGGGTTCTCTTGGAACAGCACAGCAAGACTATCAATGACCTCGTATACGAGAAAGGAGCCATCGAGAAGAAGAAGAACGATCTGGAGGCTAGACTTGTCACTTTAGAACAGGAATACGAGGAATTGCTTGAGAAATCAATAGTTGAAGAGGAAGCCAACAGCAAATCAAAGGCTGACATGTCCGAAGCCATCAGAGTAAGCAAATTGTAACTATGAACTGGTAGTGTTACAACTGAATTGGATGACAGAGTAAACTCGAGTCGGCCCACAATGCCAAGAAGGAACTTCAACAGAAAGAAATCGATGAACTCAAGAACGAATTGGAGCGGAAGAATAGAGACCACGAGAAGCTCAGCGCCGCCATGGCCGATCTCAAGGCAGCTAACGAGCAACTTCAGGTAATAAGCGCAGAAACTGCTTTTAGCTAACATGTATGACATAAACATTACTAATCTATTTAACACTTTGTGAAGGCTGCTTTGGCCGAACAACCTACGCAGGCAACAAACGGCGAGCTGTCCGAGAAGGAGAAGGACCTTGAACGCATGCGTAAATCAATGGCTCAGCAACTTGCAGACTTTGAAGTGATGAAGAAGGCTTTGATGAGAGACTTACAGAACCGCTGCGAGCGCGTCGTGGAGCTAGAGATGTCGCTGGATGATACTCGTGAGCATTACAACAATGTTTTGAGAACTAGCAACAACAAGGCTCAGCAAAAGAAGATGGCTTTCTTGGAACGCAACTTGGAACAGCTCACCAACGTCCAGAAACAGGCAAGTTTATATCCTTGTGACTCAGCAGCTATAAACTAATGCACTTGTTTGCTTGCAGCTCGTTGATCAGAACTCGTCTCTGAAAAAGGAAGTGGCCTTGGCAGAGCGAAAGCTGATTGCACGGAACGAACGTATTCAGAACTTGGAGGCATTGTTGCAGGATGCGCAAGAAAAGCTTATCATCCAAAATGAGAAGTTCGAGGCGCAATTGCAAGCAGTACGTGAACGACTTGAGCAAGCACGAACTCAACAACAAAAGTCGCAAAACACCATGGCAGCACTCAACTTTGGACGTATTGCCAAACCTTTGCGTGGCGGAAGCGCTGCTGCTGTGGAAAATGGAGATACCCCATCCTCCCCTGTAAGGGACAAACGCACTTCTTGGATTTCCGGATTCATGAATTCGCGATAATTATTTCCTTTGCTACAGAAATCAATTTTGTTACCTTCTGTCTGTATTTACTTTTCTGTTTTATTGACTCAATACAATATGAGATTATGATACATAAGCATGGGTATCGCGGTCCACATCCGACTCGTTCAACGAACTAGCAATATCGCGCAGATCATCCAGTAATTCAGGCCACCCTTCGAGACTGTCAAGGACCTCGGAAGCCCACTCTCGGTCATCGGGTTGACGCCATCGAGGTGTGGTTACGACTTCAACAAAACGGTCGTATGCATCATCGCTAACATCAAATCGGGGTTCGTCGTAGTCTACGACATAACCAGACGGTCCCTCTTCCAAAATAGAGTTGCGTCGCGCAGCGTTGCACAACTTGGATGATGATGGTGCGAGGGACATAAGCTGCTTGGCCTTTCGGAAGAAAGCAGGACACGAGTATTGCAAATTGTCCTGGATGTCC
This sequence comes from Rhizomucor pusillus, assembly GCF_041956525.1. Taxonomy (NCBI): domain Eukaryota; kingdom Fungi; phylum Mucoromycota; class Mucoromycetes; order Mucorales; family Lichtheimiaceae; genus Rhizomucor; species Rhizomucor pusillus. The sequence continues at coordinate 972,239 of NW_027192149.1, forward strand.
GGATGGTCTCGTAAAATTAACAAATCTGAAACCAATGTACTACCGCGACGTTGCTGCTGTTGGTAGTTGTAGTAGGGACCAGCAGCACTTGAACGGCGGCTAGGTGGTGTAGTTTCGCCGCTGAAAAAGCTGCCTGCGTCGCTGCTCGTATCTTCTTCGTCTTCATCATCAGCCTCGTCCTCGTCTTGCTCATTGTATCCAACGCTTTCTTTGAATTTTGTGAGAAACACTGGGTTGTTTGCTAGAAACACCGAAATGGCACCCATCCAATCTCGGTCGCTAATTTCTTCCCGCGGACTAAACAGGATAGCTTCAAACTCTTGCCAGGCTTTCTCGTCTTGAGTTTCCCGGATGTAATTGCTCAACGCATCAAAGAATTGAGCATTGTACTGCACAAGCGATCGCATTTCCCGCGGTCTGTCCAGCAATGCGACTAAAATATCAGACTGGATTGACCGCCCGCGAATATCCGCGCTTTTGCGTCTCTGCGCCGGTTCCCGGAAGCCGTCTCTTGTTGGCGAGAGTGGATGCACTGCAGAGTACATTGTTTGTCCGAAAGAAACAGGAAAATAAGGCGAGGGTTTAAAAGAAAAAGAAACAAGAAGAAAAAAATTAACGTGGTGTGAAAAAAAGGAAGATAGCACAGTGGGTTTCGTCAGTTCCATGCAACTCCCATGTCATGCAGCAAAGCGATCAGACGTGCTGAGTTTCTATAAGCAATGCTGTCAGTCAAGTCATGGTCTGAGTACACTTTATTTAGCATGGTTGGTAAGATTAATGGCTCCTTTTAAAGACTTTGGTACAGATCATTCGATTATGAAGCTATTTTGTATCTTGATTCTCCATTCTGAGCAACAATGCGTGTTAAACCTATACACGAAAGATCGGACACTCATTTCATTTCTCGGCAACTGCCAATGTATGTATGCATAATAGATATCACATTTGGAATTGATATTAATCGTACAAAAGATATGATGCCATGGATTAATTAAATTGAAGAGTCGATGATGCTGTTAATAAAGTCCTTTTTGATCGTCAAGTCAACGCCAAACAATTGGGATAGTTGAATGCGGACTACGCAGAATGCATATTCAATGAACAATATATTCTTTCAATTTTCTTGTTGCAGCTTTTCTTACCTTGTTTCTTTGTAAGTGTCATCAGATTAGATGTAGCCAAGATACGGCGTACTTCTCGCTCAATTTCGTCGTCTTCAGGTAACAATGGCTTGTCCTCCTCCTCTTCCGCACGCTGAAGTACGGCCACCGACAAGTCTACAGAAAAGTTGTCTGGCTTTTGCTCTGTGAGATTGTCGTCAAGAATGTCTAGTCGTGGAAGAAGGCTCTTGATACTGTGGCTACTTTGACGGCGTGTTTCTGGAGGCAGATCTTCCAGGATATATGCGGTTTCTTCTGACGCAACCGATTGTGTCTCGAGGAGCTCTTGCTCGTAATCTTCCCATTTCTTTAGCGGGATCATCTTGATATCAAATTTCTCATCCTCTGTTACGATGATTTGCTTCTTCTTGTCGCCTACAACGACCCGTGTGTTGCCCCAAGAGAAATCGTCAAAGTGCCAGAATGCATAGATAGGAATGAAAAAGCTAAACACAGGAATAGCAAGCAAGTAGATAACCATCCATCCAATATGCTGCCACTGGCGTTTGAAAATAAATATCAGTGCTTGTAACCCATATGCTCCAGCCAGCATCCCAAGAGCAATCACTGGCAAGGGGCCTATACCGGAAGCTGCAACGTAGATAAGATAGACAAGATAAATTACAGAGGATGGCAATGTGATGGTGCCAACAAGATCGATCATAACAACGAAACGCATAGACAAGCAGCAAAAGCCGCAGAGTTCCGGGAGCAAAAGGAGCTCGAGCAGGTTGTGGATAGTCGAGTTGATCCAACGTCGTCGCTGCGACAGCAGCACATGCCAACGATCCGGTGCGACTGTGCGGCATCGTGCGTACGGAGTAAACACCATCTTGTATTGTGGAAAGGTTTTCATCATAAGCGTCGTCAAGTATCGATCCTCGCCGAGGTGTAAAAGGTTCTTCTTGTGCAACGTATCGACCTGGTTGTCAGAGTACCCGTGGATGATGGCAGGAGAGATTATAAGCGGTTCACGTTTACCAGGAGTGCGGATGCGATACATGCAAAAGCATCCAGGAAGACATGTGACGGACCCAAACAATGATTCGAAGGCCTTAACGAGGTGGTGAGAAATGTAATATTCGTAGACTTGTATCCGTGTGGTCCATGATTTGTCTTCGTTGCACAACTCTGTTTCACCGCACAGACCAATGATCCGGCTATCGTGAAGCATGCATGACACCAATCTCGTCAATGCATCTGGATATACTTCAGTGTCTGAATCAACCATGAGGATATATTCATACAGAGCAGGGTCGACGCCAATGACATGTTTGAAATGTCGGTATAGCTCCAGCTCCAAGGGTGTCATGGCAGCGTTGAAGTGTACTTTGTTGAGGAAATCCATGCAAATGATCTGCGAGTCGCGCTTGCCACGGTTTCCAGGTTTTGTTTGTTCAGTGGACTTGCCCACTTTTACAACAACAATGTAAGGCACAGAGTGTCCGCCGTGGAAGTAAAGTCCAGAATAGACTTTGCCATAGTTGAGCTGCTTCGAGCCTTCACCGACCGACTTGAACATGACCGGCTCCGGATCGTCCTTGTCGTCATGACCTAGGATGTCGAGCAATATCCGCGGCGTTGGCTTGTCGTTGCCGCTACCGATAATCATTCCGTCAGCAATCAAGAACAGCAGCTTGCGCTTATCGTCGTACATCATTGTTGTTAATGAATCAATAGTTTTGCGCAGCGAATCTTCGTCTTCTGTGTAACACGGCACTTGACAGATAACAAACTTGTCTTGATCTTCTGGTGTCGGTGCGCCGCCAAACTGGAGAGCAGCCAAAAATTTGATGACAATCACGAGGCTCATGACGCACGCAAAACTCAAAAGCAGATAATTGACAAACGTGCATCGCATCGAATCGCGAAAGTCGAGACGTCCAATGTAAAATGCATTGTCCAGGCACGCCATATTCTGAGCTTTTGCTTGTTCGTCAAGCTGCTGGCTGAATTTTGCCCATTCTTGAGTTGCATCCTTGCCACCGTACTTTTTGAAAAAGTTCTCGACTACTTCGTCCAGATAGTGATAGTTGGGGACGCTGCCGCGAGGATATCTGCGCGCTGTCGCCATGTAATCGGTGATATCGTATATTTTACCATTGATTGACAGTGCAAGTCGGCCCCAGCCTTCAAAATCCTGCCGCAGTTGCTTTTCAGAGACGACGAGGTCGCCTTTCTGGAAAGTATCCATTTTTGGCAAGAAGACATCACTGTACCAGTTGCTTCGAAGTAGATCGGCCAACGACTGGTCGGGCTGCTGAGGTCCTGAAAAATGAACAAATGGGCCGAGAACGATAGTTTCATTTGGAGTGACCGTGACACTTGCATCAGTCACTAGTCCAGCGCACGCGTTCGTTAACGGTGGTGGGAAGGTATATGATAGATCGCGTCCAGCTAGAGGCTCAAGCGTTGACTTTGTTGCCATATATGTACTGCTTCCGTGGGTGTTGGATACGAACTTTGTCATATCGTAGACCTTGCCGCGGACGCTCACCCAGTAATCAGTGATCGTTTGATGGTTACTGACATCGTTGGATGTGAAAAGATATTCGGTACCAGGACAAAGCACTGGGCCGAGACCGACAATGAAAAAGATAATACTTGCAGAGAATAGAAAGATCAATAGACACAGCGTAACTTTCTCGCGCCATGCCATTTGAACGTCTTGACGCTGCATCTTCCCTATCCATCGCAGCAAAAATGAAGGTATCCACCAGGTACAGAACCAAACGAATCGAGCCCACCATTGACGCATCCGAGTGATCGGTACTTCCTCGACAAGTTCTTCTGGCTGCACGCGATGGTCTACTACCATCTTACTCATATCCATGTTGGGACCATACCTGCAGCCATGCTAAGCGTCCATTTTTTTCATTCGCTTTTGATCCATTCTATTTACTTACATATCTATGAACCCATCGTGATCGTCATCGTCGCCCCACTGACTGTGCGTAGCTTCGCTTCCATGATGAATATGAGTCTGACCATCGTAAAAGTCATAATCGGTGCGTGCTTCACCGTGGATATCATCAAAGGGGTCACCGCTATCTACCGATGTCTTTGCAGAGCGCTTCTCAGCTTCTGTTTCTGCCTCGGCCATTGCAGCAGCAGCAGCTGCTGCTGCTGCTTCCTGTGCACGCTGTTCTTCAGCTTCTTGTTCAGCTAGTGCCTGGGCCTCGAGCGCCGCCAAGCGCTCTTGTTCCTTTTGTCGGATCCGCGCTTCCTTCTCTAAAGTGCGCAGATGGTTCTCCAGATCACGCCAGACATCGAACGATATCGCCAAGTACGTGGCGCTCAAGACAACTTGGTGCTCTGTCCACTGCATCACATGAATCAATTTGGAAACCATGTCATACTCGTTCTTATTTTCTTCGCAGTTGGTGACTTGTTGATCCACGAAGGGTAGCATATTTGTGAGGAAATAATAGCGAGATAAGAATTCGGCGAAGGTGAACGGATACATGTAATCAGACTGAGGACGTCGCGCGTAATCGACAAGACGGTATGCTTCCAGCTGCCACTTTACATAGTCTGCATCGAACATGCTCGGCTTCTGCTGTGCGTTTGGTCGGATGTGAAAAACTTCAAAGATATGCATTGTTGATAGACAATTTACGAGGCTGTCTATCCGGCTAACTGCTTGGTCGAGCACTGTCGCCATCTTTGCAGCGATAATGGCTGATTCTTGGTCATGTAATCTGAGCTTTTTCTCGCTTTCCTGATGCTGTTGATATTCGGTTCGCAGCCATCGTTCCGGTAAAGAGTACAGCTGCGCCTTGATGATAGTTCGTTCGTCTCGAGGATGGGTTTCCGTGGAAACGACGGGGCTCTCAAACAGCTCTCGCAAAAACGCATTGGTGCAGTTGTATCTAAAGAGCAGAATGAAGTCGGGTGAAAGTGCGTCCAAGTTTCCTTCGAGCATGCCCTCAACAGAATATTCCACTGGCCCAGCAAAGTGCTGGATAACGAAACCCGAGGCCGCCTTGCCTTTAGCACATCCATCCTTTTTTAACAGAAGGTTTAACAAATTGGCGTCGGTTGCATCGATGGCATACGACTGCAGTCTCTCTGACTCCGCGTTGACCAATGTCTTGATTCCCTGATAGACTGGAAGGCAGCTTCCCGAAGCATCCGGATACTCGAATGCACATGCAAGTGAAAATTGGCGGATGCGTTCAGTGCAAAATTGGGTGACAAGGTCGTGGAACATGTATTGCTGCTGCTGCTGTTGTTGTGAAAAGCCGATCGAATCGAGTGTAGTTATACAATGCGATACTTGTTCAGAATGAGCCAGCTTGCTGTTGAGAGTATCAACCATCCACAGTACAAGAATAGAGTACAATGCTCGTGCTAAACCATCGCGCTGAAGCGTTGCTGTTTCCACCGTCAGGAACGCAGTGCAAAACTCTTTGCCCAGCAACTTGAGTTTGTGCGTTAAGGTCGCTTCGAGCTTCGTGGTTGCCACGCCAAGCGCTGCTGCGACTAACGAAAGTGTGTCCTTGTTTTTGACACGGCAGGACTCTGACGGCGTGGAGGATGAATTGAGGCCCACGAACTGGATGTTTCCCAAATGCAGAATAGCGGCCAATAGCTGGCAGATTTGTGCTGTTGCTTTGGCTTTGATACCGCAAGTCTTTAATGCCTCCTTAAAGTCGTTGAACGCAATCTCGTCATTGCTGCCTGTAGGTCGCTGATTACTCGTGTCTTTGAGGTAATAGAAATGATCTGCAGGGTGGCTAATGTGTAAAGCAGCCTTCTCCTGCGCCGTAGTGCCTGCCAAAAGCTGATAGAATATGTCAAAGTTGGCTGGGCCACGCGTTACTCGTTGTTTGTCAAGTAGGAAAGAAGCCGTGTACGAGCCTGCAATGCGTCCACGCTCGTTAAAGTATAGCGTGTTGAGTTGTGCTAACCTCGAGGCTGATCTGTTGTCTGCTGATGTAGCTGTACCAAATGCTCCCAGAATTGTTTGTACAGCAAGTATCTGTCTCTGCAACTTGGTCTCGCGTCGAGTATGTGTTGATAACAGAAGTAGCGTCTTGAGAATATGGAGATGTGTTGTTGACTTGCCGGATCCTGAGATGCCACTGTTATCAAGAAAAGAGAGAATTTTGTAAGATGCAGGTGATGCTGTGTCTTGTTTCTCGTATGTACTTGCCTAAGCAAAATGGCAACATCCTTTTCTTTTCGACGCATTACATAATATGCCCGGGTTGCAAAATCGTATATATGCGGTTCTACACAGGATGTGCTGTTAGCCAGATCCTTGTAGCCATTGTTGATGTAATATTTCAGAGTAGCGTCGTTGAGTAGTTCAAGGTGTTTGTATGGATTCACTACAAGCAGACGGTGATGACCGAGCTGTGTATATGGCTGATCCTGTTTGAATCGCTTATGTAATACATCGCATATGAGCTCGGCTGGCTGTGAATGGAAAGCATCGTTAAATATTCGGACAAGGTCAGTGTTACTGCCCATTTGCAAACAGTTGCAGAAAGGAGAGAGAAGGATAAGGAATGTCTTTAAAAAGGAAAAGAAAGTAGAAACGAAGGTGAAGAGAAAGAGGATAATAAAAACACGCCATCGTGGGTCGGGGAGTTACTCAGGACATGTAAGGAGTAGCATATTCTTTCAAACAAGCAGTAAGGGGATGCTTGATGCGCTCTCCCCTAATTCTTTATTACGTCTATAAAAGGCCGCCAGACGGTTGTCGCCCAAGCACAAAGCTGTGCTGTGCTGCCTCTGCAGCAGCGGGAGAAGAGGGTATAAAGTAGAATCCGGCTACCAGAACTAGGTAACTGAGGATCAAGATGGCTCCTTTGAAATAGTTGGATTTGCCTTCTTGGTAGGTATATGTCAACAGAAAGACCGCGAAAATGACAGCGATCATGTCCCACGTCGGGAAAATCAATCTGAATGTGGAACTCGACAGTTCTTGGTGGCCCCAGTTGTTCCACAATGAAAATGCAACCATGGCGGGAATTTGCAGCAAACACACTTGCAAAGCGTAAGCAGATCCAATTTCCAAACTAGAAATCTGCGTTAGAATGTGTGTACCACATGTCAGCTAGCCCGATTCGATGTACCTGAGCACGATATTCCCGTGAATGGAGAATCCAATTGCGTTAGTGAATTCTGTAATGTTGGGAACCTATAATCAAAGCAATCAGTCTTTCTAAACATAAAAGAATTACTGAATCTTTCGACTTACCAGTGCAAACAATGTTAGACCCAAGAATTTCTCGTCCAATGCGATATCTTTCATGATAACGTCCACTTCATCCACCAAAATCTCTGCAATAATGGAGTACAGGACCGTGCAAGCAAATAAGATGACAAAACTCTTTACGGTTCCCCATTCGGGGGCATCGTGGCCGGACATTTCTTCTTCCTCTTCCTCTTCATCCTCGTCATCGAAAAGCCCCTCTGTTATCGGTAATGGTGCTACGTTGCCATTTTTAGCGTGCTTATTCGATACGTTGCTAGCAACGTTGATGCTTGGATCTGAAATCGCAAACACAGCGAAGCGGGTGAATATCTCATTTTCGATTTCCCTAACGTATATGCATACCACTCTTTGACCGATTATAAACAGATGGTCCATCCTGCTCCTCCTCTGGCTGTTGTTCTGCCTGATCTTGTGCAGGAGCAAAGTACGACTGGATTAGCTTCTGATAATACGTCTTCCTTTTGTCTTGACGACGTTCTTGCTCTGAAGTCGTACTATTCCACACCATTTCGGCGTGAGTATGTAAGCTGAATAGCATGCCAATCACGTATGCCTGTGACATCCCAAAATAATGAGTACGATAACAGTTTACAATTGCGCAAATTAGTATTAAATTTACGCACCGAGGGAAGAATGACGGCACAGATCCAAGTGAAAGGCTTGACATTATCCTGATACACAGGGTCTCTGGCGGGATCCATCTGCGAATAGTGACATTCAGAGCATGAAAAATCTACGCTGTCACCATCAGGGCACTGTCTACATTGGAGTTCAAACTAGACGGATGTTACGTAAGCAAGCCGGTTGATTGAGCATTCAGATAGCAATACTCACAGATGCGAACATTTGATAAAAGAATGTAGGCGACATGGCGGCAATGATGGCCATAATTAACATAGTAGAAGTCACACCTAACAAGCAAAATAATACTGTGAGCAACATTGTGTACATAGAGCATATAGTCGGTCACTGTACCTGCGCTTTTGGAATTGAATTTCTGCTCTTTACGTTTCATACCGCCGCTGACCATGGCGCTGCCTGGGAGTAGCAAAACACCTACCAGAATGCTACCAATAATGCTTCCCTCAACCAGCGGACCCTTGCTGCTCATGAGAGCGATGGCATACAAGATGATTTCAATGATACTGCCAAACGTTGCATTGATCACAGAGCCAACTGCCATGGAAGTCTGTGCAGATACAGAACTGACAGCCATACCGATAAAGTAAGACAGCGGGATCACCGAACCGAGCGAAAGTGTGAATAAAAACAACGGCGAAGCAAGAAAGGAGTCGGGCCAAAGTTTCTTGAGCAGGAAATTGTCCAAAATGACGAAAAAGACAAGGGATAAAAAGTTGATAAAAATGATGTTGATGCCTTCATATGTGTACTTGTAGTATTGTAATCCTACAGCTTCGTATGTACAAAGTAGTATGGTTCTGTTGCTGACGCCATTGCTGCTGCTGGTGTTGTTAGGCGACGGAAAACGGAGGCGCAGAGGACGTCGACGTAGATGTCGCAGTAGCTGGAATGTCAACTTTGACATTGGGATTGTGACAACGCACATCCAGCATATTATTGCAACTAGGAACAGCAAAGGCGCTATGTATTGTACAACAAAAATAATCAGCTTCTATTCAAGTTTCTCTGTTAAGGACGCCTCTTACCGATGATTGTAAAGTAGAATATATAATACAGATATCCAGTTGGCCCGCTTGTAGCGATGTGTACAATCGTCGTTTTCCAGGAACGTCTCTTTCTGGTAGGTCGCAAGAGTCCAGTTTCTTCCTCGGCAGATGTTGAGACTGGCTGGTAACTATCGCTCATGACACGTTCCACGTAGCGGCCAAAAGGCCAGAGCAGATAAACCGCCAAGCCGGCAAGCATCTTGCTATATTTGCCGCCATCAGGAGGCATGATATTGATGATGATCGAAAGAATGCCCATGACGATAGCCAGCCACCAGCCAAAGACCAAGGTCCACATCACATTGCCTATCGATAGAAACCAGCGGGAGGATGGCGAAGAATGCAATGCAAGGTTGGCTTTTCGTACGACTGAGCGGGACTTTCTGTACAGTGCTGGTTTCCATATCGGCAGACCAAAAGGGTGCTCCCTGTTCATAGCCTATGCACAGTGATTTGCTTGCTGCGTCAGATGATCTCATCATTTTTTATCTATCTCTTTTTTTATGTATCTCTAGAAAGTCCAGTTTACATACCTCCTGTTTGTCTTTGAGCGTGAAGTCATGCTCCTCGATTACTTCTTCTTGCTCTGGTGTGGAGCCTGATGAAGACGATGAAATTTTTTGACGAGGACGCCTGACAGTAGTTCGACGACGCAAAGGTGCTGCAGCAGATCGCCGACGTTGGCGTCCGTGAGGATATTCGGAGGAGTTGGTGCCGTATGTAGGCTGCGAGACTCTTCGTTGCCTCGTCTTTGCAGTCGGCTCTTCCATCAAAACGGTGTTGGAAAATAGAAAAAGGAAGAAGAGACGCGAAAGCTTTTTAAACTTGTCTCTCTTTTTTTCCCTTTTTTCTGTATCTTTGCATCACCACAGCATGAAAACACGGAAAATAGGCTCCGCCGCATGCAGGTGCTAGTCCCTTCTCAGCGGCAGGAGCGAAGCAACTCGTACGACATCGTGTACAAGACGTATCATACTTCTTGCTGAACTATTCAAATCAAGCTGGATCCCTGCTAAGCGCTTTAAATAATACTTGGATGCAAATTACTCTGGCGTGTGACGATGCAAGAGCGTTGCAGTCACGAGATGCTTCAGTATCGTCAAGCGCCCAAAGGAAATGCTCAGTAAATGATGGACACCGTTTACCCGATACAGGGTCTGTGTGCATTGGATACACATGGAATAGCTCGATGAATCACTAAGAAAGACGAGAAAGACAAGCTGGCAACGCTTTCTGTGTTTCGCTGTAAGCGTTTTCTGACAGGTTCCTTCTTGGAATACAACTCCGAGCATCCGGTTTTTTGGAATTTCATGGCAAGGGCAGACCTCGTTGCAAGTGAATCTTCGTAAAGTAAAAAATGCGACATCCTGATAATTTTTTATCCGCAGGATCAGATTAAATACGTAATGCTGGCTGGTCTGGCTCGTGTGCTTTGCACAGACTTAGTGGGATCTACTTACACATTGCGAGCTGGCTGAATTCTAGACTCTACAATCTATTCAATGGGTATGTATCAGGAACGAGTATGAAACCATCTGATACTATACGCCGCCGCTACTGTATCAACCTCTGAGGAAACCTGGTTGGCTCAGCTATATACGCGGGTGGGAATACTCATGACTAGTTATTATAGGTCGCAATCGTTCGGAACATAACAGAATAAGCAGCGAGAACCATTTATAGTTTTGATCTGAAGTTGCAAACCTTCAGAAATTGCTGTATTGTCTTATGATGAATGTAAAGCAAAGAGTCACGAAAATTTTCACGGCCATGTACGTATGTACAGGTCTTTATTTATCCCTGTTCTGTGATTTCAAATCAAAATGAGAAAATAACCAAACTGGTGATCCGTTGTAGCATAGGAATAGACTGTTTCCCTTCTTATGATACACTTGTTGAACATGAAAGTCAACAATGCACAGGAGCAACTTGTTGATTGTCTGTGCCTGATGAACGAGGCTCTGGATTCTGGCCCAGACTATGCTGATTCTGACATTTAAGGAGCACCCTTTTTGTTTTTAGATTTTAACAAGATACGCGGTTTGTTTGTGATCTGGTATTCATGAATCAATAGACACCCAAGCGGCGTCAAGATAAATAATACGATGATAATATGATGATTTGCGTTGGCAAGATCTTCAATGCCTCGCATGAACGCGCATATTGTTCCCTTTCGGAACGGAATTCCGAGCATCCCGGTGTAGCAGAGAGGTTTGCTGCCCAGAAAGTACAGAGTGGGGCGATGGAGAATGATCAGGCACGGCAGGCTCTCAAGTCTAGCTGACAATGTGATTTCATAAAATACAATATGTAGAACGAAGTATATACATGGATGTCTGTGTTAATTTACATACAGCTGTGGTGTACGATGGTTGACAAAGGCGTGGATTACATGTTACATTGGCAGCAGCGGTGTTGTCTCTGTGAAGGCTGCTGTTACTGCGGCTGCGGTTGCTGTGGCAACGTGAGTATTTCGGTTAGCATTGTTCTTGCGGATTGCTGGAGGCGGCAGCGTTAGAAGCTTCTTTTCTCGGGTACAATACTGCTTCTTTTCGAACTTGATGAATGTATCAATGACGCAGAACTGAAAAGCGTTCATGAATAACGGAAATCTAACAATTCCGTATGTAAGAATGGGCTGTACACATCAACAAATAATTCAGAAAACACCATAAAATCGTACACAAACATAACAAATACGACTTGGTAACGCAGATTGCCCCTTGCGACGTATTCAAGCAGCCAATCACCAAGCAAGAAAACGGCCGGGGCAAGCTGGAATACAAGGAAGATACAAAGCTTCATGCAAATTGTCGCCAAGACAAAAACACTTGTTTGACGAGCCCATCGTTGGAGCATGCATCTCAATGGTGGAGGACCATAGTCGCCACTGGGAACGCTATGAATACCGCTGCGTTTTAGCAGATGATCGATGATTCGGAGCCAGCCCCACAAGATGGCGATTCCGACTGTCGTGTCAACGAGAAGGCTGACAAGATAAACAGCACAAAGGTTCGTCCTAGGCCCATGAACAGGTCGCCCGGCTGCGTAGCTGAGACCAACGTTGAGAAAGTGGACGACGCTCGCCCCAAGAAACTGCTTGGTGACATCCAACAACCTGTTTAAAAGGAAACAATGAGGTTAAAGAAGGTGGAAATAATATATGTGATTACTAGCAGCAGTTTTTGCGAACATCGTAGTACCATATCGATACTGGCCGCCGAGGTTTCTCTCGACATCGTTTAACCGCGAGAGCCGTGAGAGCGGTCAATGCCAATGTAAACTGGACAAAGATAGCAAAACTATCCATTAATTCACAACTGTTGACGTTGTCTGCATTGCTTCGATTGCTCATCAGGAGAAATGATCTGTGAAAGAAAAAAGGGGGTTGAAGAAAAGTGAAAGCAGAAATGAACTAATATAGCCCCACATGAGCTTATCGTTTCATCCACATACATACATGGACAAAGGGCCAAATGGATTTGGTGCAATAATCGAGGACCGCGGCTGAGCTTCTGCTTTGGGAAATCCGCTACTACGTCAAAAGATTCCTGTGATAACAATGACAACTTGCAAAGTCCAAGTGATCCTTCTGCCCCCTATATGCGACGAGTATACTCACGTGCCCATTTGCATGGATACTTTGAATTCCTAAGTATGAAGGATATTCATATGCGCACAGATAGATGTAAACGTATTTCATCCTGATGATTGGTCCTTTATGCACATGCACACTTCAACTATATAGATTTACTTGAACATTGTGCGAACGAGAATGGATGTTGATCTTCGTTTCTCGACTTTGGCTACGTAATACCTTTAGTGTTTTGCTTACAAAGTGCTCTCGAGTATTAATAGAGATATGCCTGTTCTGATGCCAATTCTACTAGTATTCTAGGTACTGTATGTATTGCTGAAACGATATAGACGTGACACGACTGATTATCTCACAACTTTATATATATAATTACTAATGAGATTCAATTGCCTTATACTAAGTAAGAGAGGTTCCCAGTGCTGCTGGGGAGGAGGAAGGGGAGAAGGAGGAGGAGGAGTAGGTGTATCAATCATGAAAATGGGGTGTATGTTTTCTTCCTACATGGCAGATATGTAAATAGCTGTGCACTGCTGAGGAGGCTTCGCAATTTGTGCAAAGCTACTATTCTTCGTCTAAGCATAAACCTCAAACTTTGTGTTGCCTAAACGCGTTTCCAACTATAAAGAAAAAGACGAGCAATATGTAGAGTAGCAAAATTAACAAATAGAGTAAAACGGGGGACGAGTGGTATGAAAGTGGTCCTATTATGTTCGTCCGATTAGTCAATGCATCGCATCCCGGAAATTACTTTAGGACGCAACAAACCTTAGACATATACGGTCAACGTCGATGTTCGTGCAGATGGCATATGCTCATCGAGCTTTTTCATTATGGCTTCTTCCACCTCTGTGTCTGCGACTGATAGGGCCTCGTGAAACTCCTCGTCATCGGATCCATCCTCTTCCTCGGGCACTGCTGCCAAGCCTTCACTGGCTCGGCGCATTGACATCTCTTCGATCAGCCGACCTTCGCGTGGCACAATCACAGATCTATAGCAAAAGTCTGCAAAAATCACATCTGCGCGGTCCAGGATTGTGCGGTCCTTGACAACTTCTCGCACGCAAAACCAGTCATGCACGCAATCCTCTGCAACTGTCTCCCAGACAACACCGTCCATCTCTGCCTTGTGTGCCAAATCCAACGCGTCGTCTCGAAGAACTTCCTTGTTACCGACATACATCAATACTTGGCTCGGCAGGAATGCTCGGAAACCAGTTTGTAGTTTGGCAATTCCAAGCACTTGGTTTCCGTCCGAAGAAGAGTTATTGTCTGCGTTGTTCTCTAATTTGCCGAGATAATCCCGCTTGATGACCTAAAATGGTAAAATGCATTAGTCTCCCACCCCAAGTCTATCGCTTCTGTTTTTTTTCCCAAACGACTTGCCTTTGCAGTGTACTGGGACACATAATCATATTTTACGTTTTGTCTCCATGACTCTGAAGTTGTCTGATCAGTTACTAGAGGCGAGATGAGTACAGCGCCTGCAGGTCTGGGCAGTTCATTTATCAAAGGCCCGCCTGCTTCATCCTCCTCGGGATCGTCCGTGACAATCTCGAACATGCTGGGATCGTGCGTGAGAAACAGCATCTCCAAAATTAGCGAGGCACCTGCAGAATCTCCTGTAACAATAATTTTGGAAGGATCCACTTGCAACGTGTTGATCAAATGCTCGTATGCTTTCACTACATCCTCCACTGGGCTGGGGAACTTGTACTCTGGCGCCAGTCTAAAACACACAAGTCCGCGGTTAATCTACAGCGTTTTCAAACTTCTCCCCCTTTCTCCACACACACTACCTCTCTCGAGTTCACGCACCCACCTCCTTTATTAATTAAAACCCGCACGCTGAGCTGAGGCAAACAAACATCCGCCGCTGGTGCCCAATCTACTCCCCCTCCCTCGCCTCGGTTACTCCCTTGACTCAATTACCTATAGTCGATCGACATGATGAGTGCTTCCAGGTTGTACTTCTTTTTAAGGAACGTGATCCATCGGATGTATGTGTCCATGTACATTGTGCATGTTCCTAGACGGAATCCTCCTCCTACTCGGCGGGCGGCACAGCATTAACTTACGGCTCCATTTGCCACGCAAACAAAAAAAAAATAATGCGTTACCATGCACGTTGAAAAAGATAATGTCGGCCTGCTCAATGCGTCGCTTCAACGCAATGTGGTCGAGTTTTTCAACTTGCTCGCCAATCCAGCATCCAGACCACTCTTGGTTCCAAGGAACTTTGTGAATCCAGGGCTTGTGTACCTTGCGGGGTCGAGTAAGGTCGTTGAGGATCATGCGCGCTGCCGGTGCAGGGTACGCAAATACTTTGCGCAGCACCTTGATCACCGTTGACGGAGGCAGTTTTCGTATAGCTGTGCGAAAATTTTCCATTAAAGCAAAAGAGAGAGAAAGAGAGAAGTAACAAAGTGGGAGAAGAACAACAGGAGCTTAGTTGGGCAAAAAAGTTCATTGTTCGTGTAACAAGAACCAATACCGCAGCCCCAATGATATTCCTCGTTCGTTTTAGTCTAATACCCAACAACGAGCAGTAGCAAGAAGAAGGGAACGACGCCGCGGCTGCTGCTGCTTCTGCAGTACACCAGTGACATGTGCTTTCTCTCTTGCCACTTTCAGTGAACCTGATAGAAAATGACAATTGCAGAGCATTGCACGTTTGTTGTCGCATCTTTTATTTAACTGTGTTGTATGGCAAATTGTCGCAGCAAAGACTTCTTAACGCTGAACATTTGAGAATACACGAGATAATGGTACTATGTTCGCTGGAAACGATGTATCTATTGAGGTCAGCTGGACCACTGTGAACAGCAAGGAGGCGCAAGGACATTTCTGGATTGTCCCATCTCATCTAGAAAATGTTTCAAAAAAAAAAAAAGACGCTGCGACAACAATGATCTTTAACTTTGCCTAGAAACGTACTCCTGATCAGTCTGAGCAGAACTTTAAATTCCCTGTCGTATTCGGATCCCAATGCATAGCGTTCGCGATGATCGCACTCGTCGCGCGTGGTCATATGAAGGTACGACATGGAAGCTTCCAGTTCGCACAGATTGTGATCTTCACATTTAACTTGCGATCATATGTCTTTTTCTGTCTTTTTTTTTCCTTCTTCTGCCGCGGTGCTGGTAAACGGTCGTATCATCTATCTCCTGTGGAAACCTTTTCATTTATTCGTACTTGTTCTTCTTCAAGTTTCTTTTTCTTTCTCGTTTCTTCGATAAACGATTTATGTGTACAATGCTGATGAGTTGGAAGCGAAAGGCATGTGTATGTCTGCGTGAGTGTGTGTATGTGTGTGCGTCTTTGTGTGAGTGCGGCAGATGCGTGCGCGTAAACAAGATACAGTGAAAAAGAGAGAGAAAGGGTATATCCACATTCGATTTTCACGAGGATTGGTGACCGATCGGCAGCGTCACCTTCCAGTTCCACCAGCCTTCGCCTTGGCCAAACGTCGCGTTTGAGTTTGCGCGTGCCTGGAAAATTTGCGAATGTGACAAGTCAATCCAGCAGCGATCTTGGCCCCAGTAGCAGGTTGAGGAAAACAAGGCGATCAACAACAATGTGCAATATATGCTACCCGCATTCAGTGAATATGAGCAAATTTATGCGACGCAACTGTCAAATATAAACCTACCATGGTTTCTGGTGTAAGAAGAAAGAAACAAGGAATAAGATTACGAAGATTGGTGGCGCATCAGGAAATGGTAACAGCAGTAAAGGTACAAAGTAACGCATGCAGTACATGTTTGCAAATGAAGAGCAGCACGAGAAGGGCACACACACAATAAGTGCAGCGCGGAGTTTTTATTCACATTTGAGACTCGCTGGTTCATTGACAATGGTGATGACTTCGACTTCATCGTCTTCGTCTCTAAGCGACGACGCCTCCGAGCAGCTGCGCTCTCTACGATTTTGTTCATCTTTCTTGGTAACTTCAGACTTCGCTGTCAGAGAGGGTATTGATTTGATCGGGTTGCTCGTGCTTCGCCTTCGCACCCAGGTATCGCTATCCGTAGGAGATAACTCTCGATGAGTATCTTTGCTGTTGTTGTTGTTGTCTTGCTCAGAGTTCCTCCGTTCAGTGATAAATGGAAACGGCGGTATTTGAGGACAAGAAGATCTTCGAGATTTGTTGCTAGCGTCATCCAATTTTTTCGGTTCGGAGGGGTTGGATGTATCCGAGTGTTCATTGAGCGTGGATGCATCGTTTGCTTTGTCCATATCAACCGTCGTTATTGTCGGTACAGTAGCTGATCTAGACGGGATCGGTATAGCCATACGAGACAGTAAGGGAGCAGACATTTTGCGTGCACCGTCGCTGTACAGGCTGGCTTCCAAGTAGCTCTTGTAACACTGTAGTCGTTGCAACTCTATTCGCTTTGCCTGGACCTTTTTACCCGTCATCTCCGCGAAGTATAGCAGCCGCTCTCTTGTAGATTTCTGCAAAGGAACAAGTACCATGAGGTTACGTTGCAGTCGAAGATCGTTATCCAGTGACCGTTCTATCTCTGCTATTTTGCGGGAAAGCTCTGATATCTTTGACTGCAAAATGGTCAAAGCGTGTCAGATACTAAATGGAAGACATTGGTTTATCCATCTACCTTTGCTTTTTCTTCTCTCTTGGTCTTATCTGCATGCCGTGTGTGCTGCGAGATCCGTAATTTGACACCTGTCGTCTTGGAAGTGGCAGCATAATTGATTTTTGACATCCAGTCATCTACCTCTGCATCATCCTTTGCATGCATCAAAAATTGTTGTCCATCGCCTGTCAAAAGTCGAAACACATGTGGGTATTTGGTGTACGTCTCATCGTATACGCAAACGGCTTCGTTTAAGGATATAATTTGCACTGGTCGAAGCTGCGAGGATGAAAATGAGGATGAAATGGACGGAACGGGAACAAAACTTGGTGATAGTGACGAATTCGAATATACAGATGACATGGAATTAACTGTGGCGTGGTTATTGCTGGCAATAGATGATGCAAAAGACTGAATTCGGTTGGGTGAAGCAGGTGGTGTCGTTCCGGCGCTGCGACGGGCCTCTTGTACGAGCCATGATTCAAAGGACACGATATCTGCAAAGAATATGATCTGTGTGCCGCTCAAAATAACTCCAAACGGTCGCCATCCGCGTGCAGTTGCTTTCCGACCACCTGGTAATAAGTCATACTTTCTATCCAAGATTCCGGCTTTTGCGACGCGGATCGTATGTGTATGTTGATTACTTTGTGCCGAGGCGACATTTTTGCCTCTGACTCCACCGAGCAGCAACGGTCGAGCGTTGTGAAATGCCGAGTTCATCTCTGAAATATTGATCGCTTTCAGGGATCGTTTAAAGCAATATGGATTATCCGGTGGCATGAGTTGGGTAAGCTTGTGAACAAGGTCTTCTGCCGACTAGAGTTTTGCCGCAAATTAGCAATGGTCCACGCGAAATATCCCCATGTCTTGTTTCTATTCTACTTGCGTTCAATGACGTTGACGACTCGCTTCTACCAAGCCGACCAAACCAGGAAGTTGTGGCCGCCTTTTCCGGCATCTTTGCATTGTCATGCTGGTCTATTTCCGCATATGTAAATTCTGTAGAGACGATGTTGTCATACATGATCTAATGCAAACGTAATAAATGCGTGCGCTGCAACCTTTCACGGCTTTATACGTACATCTAACACGTCCGCTGGTACTTTCTCGCCTCCATCTATGATCCTCGTTCGCATTATGAAAATGTCCTTGGTCATCTTTTGGCGCACATTCTTGTTATGAGCGTCTGTGTGTAGCAACAAGATCGAGAATGCTACGGCGTAAACAGCATCTGACAGCAGTGTATAAGTGCATGCTGGTTTTGAATGTATATGCGTGCAGCGTGCCCGTCATTACCTGGGCTATCAGCGAGGTCCGGATTACATTCATGGTATCGTTTTGCAAAGTCTTCCATTGCACGATCGATTTGTTGAGCTTCCTTTGGTAAGAGAACCTTGGCCAAAAGTTTTCTTTTTGGATACAGTCAGACGAAAGAAATGTCTAAAGACGAGCTACTGTTACCTTAGTGCCATGTCGATAGCATCGCCGCGAAAGTTAAATGCTTGCAACTGAGCAGCGAAACTCGTCTTGCAAGATTTTGCCTCCGGCATCTTGTCCTCGTTGTTCTCCGTCATTCGCAAGAGTGCTCTAGTTCCTACAGAGTCGACTCCTGGTTCTACGTAAATGAGCGGGCAGGAGAAAAGATGTTGCAGAAACGGTGGGTTTTTGGTCTGAAGATATTCACATTCCCCGCATGTGCAGAACCAGGACACGATGGATGTGACACAGAACTTTTTCCTCAAAGCTTCTAGTGTAGCCACTCATGACATGACTTCCTATTTGGATTTTTTGCATGTCTAATCTACGCATTTATCATGTCATGCAATGTCTGGTGGAAAGTTGCGCGTCTGGGACAATTGGACAATGATACACGAAATAAAGAAATGGTTCGTGCATCTTTGCTGATACATTGCTAAAATAAATAAAAAAATGAACGATTGGTATTCGATTGCTTGTCCGATCCAAACTACATATATCTAACTTTCAGGAAAAGAATGCTTGACCAAGTGTAGAATTGCTATTCCTGCGACGAGAAGCGGTGGGAACTTGCATGTCACCATTTTCGGAAACTGCAATATCTTGAATTTCTCTTCCTCGAAATGTTTTCCTATCTGCGACGAACAGCAAGCGAAGTAGTAGAATCCAGCGCAAAGGGTGTGTTGCAGACTGCCTTGGTTAGCGTCACTTTTCAACAAAGACACTAATGCATGCTATTTAGCCATGCGCATGGACGGCCTGCGAGGCTGGCAAAAGGAATTACCAATGTTAACGCTTAACAAACCTGAGGATCGGAAGCAATGGATGATCGGTTGCGACAGAGATATTGGAGGATTCTCCTCTGCAGCGCTTGAAATCACGCCGCAAGGGACGGGACGATTCTATGGCAATCTATCTACACAGTTACCGGCCGATCGTGAGATTGTACAAAGTGGATATGCAGCCATACGTTCCAAAGTAAGACATCGTTGCGCGCGCCTATACACGGAGACCATAGTTTGTAACATGACGGCATATTCTATAGGAACGGGATCCGTCAATGTTCGGCACACCGTGTTGGGACACATCCTTGTTTCGATATTTGGCATTGCGAGTGCGAGGCGACAATCGAAAATACTTTGTCAACTTGAAAACAGACAGCTATATACACACTGATCTCTTTCAACATCGATTATTTTTGCAAACTCCAGGACAGTGGGAGACAGTTATGGTAAATCTGGTTGAGGCGACGCTTTTGAAGAGACGATTCAACTTTTGGTTATAGATACCATTCCGAAACTTCGTCTTAACCAACAACGGCATGATTCAAGACGATCAATTGGAAATGTACAGAGAGAGGATTAAATGGGTCGGCATATCGCTGAGCGACCGCCAAGATGGACCCTTCAGTATAGAAATCGACTGGATCAAGGCGATGAATACAGAGTATACAATGGGTGATCTGGATAATCTGTCAGCGAAGGAGCTAGAAGAGAAGCAAAAAGAGAAAGAATAAAGATTACTGTCATTGGCGGAGTACAACAGCAGTTACTGTACAGTACTCGCACATCATCGTCTCGTTACTCCACAACTTTCTTTCCTGAATCGACTGGCAAATGACTTTGAGAGAACTAAAGATCAAAACAAACGTTGTCAAGCGGTACATTGCGTGTGACAGGTGATGACCATGTATTATTTAGCAACATGCTGACGTGATCGCTCCTGCGTTCCTAGCATCTACAAAGAGCATATTGCATATGGCAAGGAGGCTGAACAGCAACAGAAGCGTATAGACAAGCTTATTGCCGAGAATGCTGACGAGGCTGACGTGAGAAAGCAGGTCCGTCGTTTTTAACTGCGTGGTTACATCCGTTATCTCGCTCCTAACTTCGCGGCATGCTTTATAGAAAGAAGTTCTCGATGAAACTCTGCAGATGATACCCGACGTGAAAAAGAGATTAGCTGCTGCGTACAAAGAATTACAAGATAAAGTGGTAAGTCTCGAATTGTTGTATTGGTTGAACAACTTTATTAAGCTTGGTCATGTGTTCTCTAGGAGAATCCCGAGTATGCGGGAAGCACCGAGCTCGAGGAAGCTCGGACTGTCTTGGCTGAGATAGACCCAGAATTGTGAAGTATTAATAAAGCTGCTGCCAGCTCTTGGCTATACCATCTTCTTTGTTATATAAAAGGATTGACAAAGTTAAATTACAAAAGAAAAGAAGTGACAAGGAAGGATATCAAAGAAATAAAAGATTTCAGCACACTGCTGGTATTCAACTGAGCAATCATTGTCTCTTAACGCAAAAGCATTTCCGAAGTCACGGGACCTCCCACGCACCTAAGATATAATGGTATAATAAGTATCTTTGTCATATATAAGGACAATAGAAAGGCCCACCGTTTGGCTGGTGGCTGGGTGCGGTTTTCAAGAAAATCAGGGCTTACGCCGGAAGGCGGCCTGTGGTAGAAGCTGTCCCGGTTCGCATGTAGTGATACAGCTGGGCTAAACGAGTCCAACTGGTTAGGACTGGATATTCGATATTGGGCATTGGATCTTGAAGCAACTCAAGTGGACAATAAGCACGGCGATGTTAAAAGCAAAAATACGGTAAGCAAATGTCCAGAGTCAGGACAGAGGCTACTTCCGGGACAGCTAAATCTAGTACTGTGAGTGCCAGTGATCCCAATAAGCAAAAGTATAACAAGCTTACCGGGATGCAACGAAAAATAAAGCAGAGCCTAAGGACAATGAACACAAAAGCTTCATATTCTTATATATTCTGTCTATGTAGTTATGATCATATGCTCTCACGTAATATGATTTCAGTGATGTTCAGTGGTCATTACGTCTGAAGGTGGTCTGCGAAGTTTCGTACCACAACCTAGCAGGAAGCTTATCAGTAAAACATACAAACCAGATCAGGGTCTTCTATATAGAAAACTATGCAGCACGCTTATGCATCCAAGCTATCACCGTTGAATTGTGCAGTTGCACAAAAAGCCTTTTAATAATGGTATGCATGGAGTGTGAAGAAAATACTTCAGATTGACAAGCATGGATCTGGAACATGTAAACAACGTTGACAGTCTCTGGATGCATAAGAAAAAAAAGGGATAATGCCTGTCATGACTGCATCAAAGTTCTTCCAGGCTAACGTCATGATTGATGGTCCTTCATTATCGATAAGTCATGCAGCAATCGAAAAAGAATGTGGATTTCATACAGCGGCATCCATTTTATACTGATCAGATACGAAAAAGTCGATGCGCATTTTGCTCTTTGATGGGGGTTATAGCGGCTACAAAGGTTATGCTCACTTTTGCAGTTTGGCAGGCAGAATAGACACAAACCTTCGTGAAGAACTCGACTTTGAAAATCTTTAAATATTCAACATTGTACAGTATGTGTACTATATCCAGACCTAGCCGACAACCAGCGGCAAGGTAGACAGGGACAGAGTTATGAAAGCGAACTCTTTAGGTGAAAAAAACAGACTACATTGAACTAGCATCTACGTGTATATGTCCTTAGGGCGGAAACGTGCTGTACTATATTGGAATGATAGTAATGTAATGTATGTATGAGGATTTAAAATGTTCAATTTATGGATTAAGGGTTTGTATTCCGGAAGTCGCAGTGTCTTCGCCCCACTATGTTCTGCAGATAAAAAGGTAAATAAAGCAACATGTGTATTTTCGAAATCATTAGTGTCGTTGCCGAAGCCATCGCGACGCAAAAGCACTTTGATCTAGTGTAGCGTTGGCTTTGATGAATTAAGCTTTTGTATCCTTCAAGAGACTGAGTAATGCTTTTGTAATATGACCAAGAGTTTTAATCCGTTCCCACTAGGCCGTTGATGAATGAAGGTATCAAATAGAACAGAGAAATATAGCCGCACAAGGGTATACCCACAAGCAGGTTTGAATAAACCAGGAATTCGACGGCGCTGCGCTTGCGTGCAGAAGCGAAGCGGATGCAGAACCGTCGAGAGAATGGTGGTTTATAAAAGCTAAGTGAGTTTATTACACTGAGTTCAGTTTAGACATTGGGTTTTCCCACCAAGCGCAGTGAGCGAAGCGAGCGTGAAAGCGCTTGTTACCTTTAGAACCGGTGGCACATATAAATAGTAAATAACTCCGTCGTGCTTTACGTAGTATTTACGCTTTTAGTTTACACTACAAAGTAACTTGATCCAGGCTTTATATATAAATTAAGTTTAGAGTAGCCGTGCGAGCCGGTAGACATAGATGATCTGTCTTCGATAGGGGTTACAGTTAAGTCCATCCCTGGTGGGATATCGTGTCCTTCCTTAAACGAAAAAAGGAATAAAGATTGTCTTCTATTATGTACGGACACCAATTCGAGCTATGTTAATATGATTGTGAGCAAAAAGAACATGAGGCTGCGCAGAGATACCGGAAAAGCATTTACAAAGTCGACAGAAACCTTCCCTTCATCGGATCCATTCCCTAATAGGAGCAAACCAGGAACTGAAACGTTAAACCCTTCCCTTTTTTTAAAACGAGATGCTGAGATAATGGAGCCGAGACTGTGTGATTACACGCGAGGTTTCTTTTCCAAGTAAAAAGCAAAAGTGTAAAGGCAAAAAGGACTCAATTATTCGCCTCCTGCACCCCCACCTCCCACTGCTTCCCCCAAAACTTTGCCCTATCATTAGCATAGCCAGCGGGATGGATGCATGCAATATATGGACTTGTCCAAGCAAAGAGGAAACCCTGATACTGATCAATGAAACTGGCATACAGTTGGCTTTTCTTTCCTTTTTCTTGTACCTCCTCTTTCTTTATAATTACGGTAGATTGCAATCTTTCCGGATGGATGGCGGAGAAGCTATTACCGAACAAGCAGTTACAATTATTCTACGACCTAGCGAAGAATGGCAAAGCGGTTTGTTGCGAGTTATCAACATCACTGTCAACAGTATCTCGATTGTATGCGCAGTCGTTGTTCTTTCTATTGTGCTTTTCATGTGGATATACGACGTACGACTTGTGGATCGGCTTACGTTTCGACTACAAGCGCTTGCAGCATTGAATAACACTTTACTAGCTGCCGTCTTTATTGTGCAAACATTCACTGACAGCAGTCAATATGCACTTTGCCAGGCAGTCGTATTCCTGGCAGTTTTCTTCAGCAACAATTACGTGTTTCTCAACTGTGTAAGTATCGCTGCGAGTACTGCTGCAGTTACCCAAGTACTCAGACGGACTGTTTTTTAGGCAGCTGCATTCAATTTTCAATGGCTATTTTTACAAAAAAGATATCAGAATGCAGTGTTTGAGAAATGGCAAGTTTGTAACCATATCAGGCGCATATTTAGTCACTCTATCTAAAATCTAAATGACCAACAAGCTAATATACTCTAGCGCTACCCTGTAGGTACTACATTGTTTCGATACTACTATCACTCGTCTTGGCGCTTACACCGCAAGCATTCAACGTATATGGATTTGATCAAGCCAGAGAAACCGCCTGGTATACTCGTACGTTCAATGCTTAGAATATTGTCAGGCCCGCCGTAGAGACAGATGATTCGAGTTGGCACAGTTTCTAACAACGTTTACTAGCATCCTATGAGACCAACATCCGAAACTGGGAGTACGGGACATATATTGTACCTCAGCTCCTGTGCTGCTCCTATATGCTAGCCATTGTGATATCCATGATGGCTTCTCTAAAGTACGGCCCAGAATCTAAAACCGAACAAGACCCATGTGTTATCACCACCAGGATCATGCGTCAAATTATTGTGTATCCTTTGGCACCTATCTTGACGCAACTAGGCTGTGTAGTATATGAGATCTACATGTTTACCAACCATCAGTAGGTGGAAAATCTGCAAATATTCTTTGACAGCATGTGGTTTTAATCTATGTATGTCAAAACAAAAAGGTTTAACTATGAGCTGTGTATGTGGGCGACTTTAACAAGAGGTCTGCCAGGTACCTTGGCTCTTGCTGGCTTCCTGGTCGATCCTGCATTTGCAGCTGCATGGAGCCTTGTCAGACGGTAGTACACGATGCACGTTCCATCCACCTCCTTGGGGACAGGAAGCGGGTGCTAAGTTGATCCCTTTTAAGCACGCCCTAACACTCTAGTACATTGCAGGTGTATTTCATACGATGCGGAACGAACAAACTCACGACAAACTCTCTGTGCAACAGCAGCAACTACAACCAGGAACACGGATTTCTGCTTGCCACGTGACAACACAGCGCTTGTACCACTGGCCAATGCAAAGCCAGCAACAACGGGCCGCGATAAATGCATGCGCTGGTTTGCAGGACGTCTCGCCCCGTCAGGTGCTTCTGATCCTACAGCGCTGGCTCTTGCTATTACCACTGCAGACGATGACGAGAAATCCTATGTTGAAGCTTCGGGGTTGCCTTCGCTGTCACCGCTACACTGCGAAAACATGAGCGACGTTGTTCCTTGGCAGGTCATTGAGGTGGATCAAGAAACACGCGATAGGACTGCAGCGGGCGCCAGCCAAGTGGATAGCTGGCTTGAGATAGGCCAGGATGACGATGAACCGTCAACTCCTGGACGGATGTCCCAATGGCTTGCGAAACGAAGCGATTCATTCGACAGCGTACGAGACCGTGTCACGCGAAGCTCAAAAAGTCTACGGCGATGGCGTCGTCAAGAGCAGCAGCAGCAACAACCTGACAGCACTGCTCGGTGGTCTAGAGCATTGTCACTAACTGCTGTGCCTGAATCCTCTCAAGAGTCCTCCTCCCCTACTGTATAAACTAGTAATCGTCATTATTATTATATTGCTTTAAATATGAAGAATATATAAATGTGTATAAAAAATTTATTATTCTCTTTTCTTTTCTTGTTGTTCTGTGTCTCAAAATGAATGACGGCGTCGTTCAACAGGATTAATGCTGCCAATGTTGTTATTGTTAACGTTGCTGTAAGTAGCATCAAAAATTGAGCTTGCAGTGCCCGGCTGTGTACGTGATCGAGTGATAGCAACCATCGACTGTCGAGGTGGGAGCGTGTACTTTCTATAAATGGACCGTCGGACGACGCGTCTTTTCCTGACCTGTTGCAAAGATAATGGGTTGGTGCTAGAGTAATGCTGCTTCTGATACGATCCTGGTAGTTGATGCTGATGTTGCTGTGGCCTGACAGTCGTGGACACCATGACATTGGCGAGACAAAAGACGAGCGCCCAAGTGATGATGCTCGTGAAGTGTTGCTGCTGAGGAGATGAGACGGACAACGAGTCAAAGACCATGGATATCAGGGCATGTGGTATATGCAAAAGTGGTAGAATAAAATACAGGGCAATGGATGAATTGTCGTGTTGTTGCTTGGTGGAGGTGGTGGGGATGTTACTGTCAGAAGATGGATGACTGGCAGTAGTAGGCGAAGCCAGATCTCGTGACAAGGAATCGACAAGAGCCAAGGACGAATCGAGACGTCGAAAAGACTCGACCAGCGGGTCGCGCCGGATTAGAACTTGTTGTTGCGCAGAGCCACGCCGTGATCGCCGCTGTTGCTGCGCTGCTGCAGGTAAGGAGATGGGGCGGTTGTTTACCCTGCGGGTTTTGGAAACGACGAATTTTGGAGAAACGGGTGAAACGGGAGTCGGAAGACTGGCAGATGTGCGTCTACTGCTGCTTCTTGAGCTGTCCATGCAAAGAGGTGGAGGTCGAGAGGAGGGAGCGAGTTCTAACTGGTCTCTTTGGACCGCATCGTTCGCTTCTTGGAGGAGATTCGAAAGAATACAGGATATCCGATCAAGAGTTTCATGATGATCCTGGCCAATATTATCGCTCTCTTCATCGGATAACATGGCTAGAGCAGAATCGGGGCGGGTGATGGTGTGGCGTCGATGCCGATGGGTTGTATCTACCGGAACTGCAGGGTGATGAACCGGCGTAGATATGGACGGAAATGGTCCCGGTTTTATCGGCTCATCTAAAGGCGGTGTCTCCTGGTAGGTAATGTAGAGTATATACATGCGTTTTTAACGTCAATGTTTTATATTACAATAGCTTAACGAGAGGTTGTCGCTTTTACCATTTACACAAGACAAGATGCAAACTTCGGGAACAAAAAAGAAAAGAAAAAAGGAAAAGAAAAATCAAGGCAAGGAGTCTAAAAAATGCGTGGTGTTGATACTCTGCGCGAACTGCACATGACCGCATCAAGAGAACCCAATTGTCTGTTTCTTGCGCTTGCTGCCCCCGTCTCCGTATTTTGCGGCCCATTTGCGAATCTCTACAACCGATTCCATATCCTCGCTCGAGCTCGGAAGAACCTGCTTGAGAGCTTCGTCGAAATGTTCCTGCGTCAGCATCCATTTGCCTTCCTTGCTCTGTCCCGCTTCTTGTTGCACTGCACGCAACGCTGCTGTCACACACAGGTTTTTCAGGTCCGAACCTGAATAGTGTTCTGTTAAACGCGCTAGCTCCGCCACGGATACGTTGTGTTCATCGTCCCGGAGAAGCAGCTTGATGATCTCAGCCCGGTCCTCCACTCTGGGAAGGTCAACTATTAAGCAAAACGAAGATAAGGTGTCAGTCAATACATACACGCATGCCCTGCATGTATATGTCTCTTTTTTTACCAAGTATTCGTCGGGGCATCCTGCGGAGCGCCGCATCATCCAAATCGAACGGTCTATTCGTTGCAGCCATTACCATTACACCTTGGTTATCGCTAGACAACCCGTCCCATTCAGCCATAAGTTGATTAATCATTTCTCGATGTGCATTATTGTTCACATCCGATCTTCGTCTGCTTAATAAACTATCAACTTCATCAATGAAGATGACACAAGGAGACAGTTTACGGGCGAGTGTAAACATTGCCTATATATTGACATGAGAATGATGACCCAAGTCAGTGCGTGTGCGTGATCGCTTCTCTCTCCCCCCAAATTGGGTATTCCGTACCTTGATATTCTTTTCACTCTCGCCGACATACATATCATATCTAAAAGGTACCCAAATCAATATATCTCATGCATAATTTGACGCGCTTTGTATCATCAACATACATGTCGCTGGCTTGTATCTCGAGCATACGGCTTCCACTTTCCTTTGCTACAGCTTTTGCAAGCATGGTCTATTTAGCAGCGTTAACTAAACTGCCTTGGCGACGCCTAGAGCTCTTTCACATGCCTTTCCCGTCCCAGGCGGGCCGAATAGTAGCACGCCAGGAATAAAGTTACTTTTGAGAATGCCGTGCTGGAACAGCTCCGGGCGGACCAACGGTAAACTTATCAACGTCTGCAGGGTCTCAATGGTGGCACGCGGGGCCCGAACATCTTTGAAAGAGCACTGCACCTTGGCTAAATCAATTTATGCACATGTGTTAGCCTAATGCTTGTTTCTCATCTTAATTGCCTGATTTACGCATATCAACTTACCTGGGTCAACAACTCGACTTAGTAGTCTCGACTCGTACTCATCACAGCGCTTCTTGATGGTATCCATATCCAGAACCTCGTTAGCGCTAACCGCTGCCCTGTATCCTTCGAGCAATCGATCTGTTTCCTGCTTCATCAATGCGCTCTTGCGGATGACCGCATTTGCAGCCTTGAAATCTTCAAGACCAATCTTGTCCTTTTTTAGTCGGAATGCATTCCCAACAGCTGATGCAACATATCGCTCGACTTGTTGCAAAGACCATACAGTTTCTTGTATGCCCTCCAATTTGGACAGCGCTGCAACTGCGTCGTTTCCAAATGATAGCTTAAGACCGGAAATACCCTTCTGCTGCAATCTTGCCAACACTTCCTTGGCATTCACTTCTGCTATCCGTCTGTCCTTGTCGACCTTGAGCTGAGCCTCCCACTCTTGCAGCAGCGTTGCATTGTGCAACGGTGGCGGTATCGTAATGGCTCTCATCCCCTTCAAAAGAGGAATATTGCGATCTCGCAATGCAAACTTGTAGTTAGAGTCGGTTCCGTACAACGACGGCGAGTATCCGGCCAGTATAAGCATACGGTGACCCTTTTGTTTCATTTGATCCACGACAGATGTCAATAGCTTGAGCATCGTCGTTACTTCCATTCCATTCATACTTCCAAAGTCACGTAAATATATAATCTTTGCGCTGTCGTTTTGCTGATCAGGCGTAGATAGCTTATCCTTGGTCGATGTTGAGTTGTTCAAGAGCTGATTAAAGATTACTGCATAACGTTGCGCAGTTTCCTTTGCCGAAAATTTCTGTACTCTTCCATCGAGTTCTGGCATTAACTTGAGCGCTGCAAGCTCTGCAAAGATCCTTCCAATCTTTGCGCTTTGGGACTGTGGCTGCTCATCTCCTTCCATTTCGATTTCAAAATCATCCCGCTGTCCTCTCGGTACAATCTCTGCAACAAACGTTGCTCTTTGCTCCTCCGGTACATGCTCAAACATATCGTCCTCCCCACTAGCTGATGGCTCGTCAGAAATAAATATGCGTTGCTTATCCATGATCGACATGGGAGGAAGCATGGTGATACCTACAGCCATTCTCCAAGTAAGCAGCTTTGAACACAAAAAATACTAATTTACATACCGTGACCATTGCATTCCTGCGATAATAAAGCTAGATCCTGTGGATCAAGCTGGATCAGATCAGCCTGGCATTCGGTTGCAAGCCTTCGCGCTATACTGTCTTGCATATATGTTGCTCCACGTCCTGCCACGTTTACAAGAATGTGATCGCTGTGGAAAATTGCTGATTTCGGCGCCAGGCCGCTCTGGACATTGTACAAGAGTTCGTCCCACACGTAATCGGGTATCGACGTAGCATAGCTTCTAGGAAAATCATTCATTTTGATTTCATGGAACCGAAAATAATGTTTCGACAGAAACGATTCTAAGCACAATAATCTGTCAGCTCGAATAAGCATAACGGGGCCGAGCTCTCGACACATACTTGAAATGCTCGGTAGAGATCGTCGTGCTTTCCTAACAACCTTTCGGCCTTTGGTTGTGTTGGATGGAATGTTGCTAGTAGATTTCTCGATGGAATCGTCAGCGTTGCTTGTTTCTGTGTATTCGACAGCTGATTCTGGAGTCGCTGGTGTTGCGATCGATGTATCGTGCTCGGTCGCACTATCCTCTGCCGCTGAAGGTGTTGTTGGAGATTCTGATCCGTTTCCATTGTTCCTGGCGCTGAGCAAGTGCGACGAGCTTGAAAACCACCTTCGAGATGTCTGAAATGCCAGCCGATTTACACGAAGTAAGGTTGCGGCTGACATTTATAGCGTTTGACAACTGAGATCGCTTTAAAGAAGGGCAAACTCACTCGCACACTCAGATTCTCCCCAGAAAGGTGGCTTTAAGCATCTTAGGTTCATGCATTTTACATTCATAAGAAACTTTACAACGCTGCATAGGAGACAACTGGGGTGATATCATCTAATTCGATATCTATAATCAATAGTAATGATAATGATAGTAAGGAGATATAGGACTAGCGAATGCTGGTCATCCTGCACGTCTGCAGATGCCGTCGCCGCACCACCTAGTAATATCATTGTAAGTACCTAGTGTCTGGTAATGATTCTTTCTCCTTCTTTACCAGGTGGGTCGAGTGCTGTATTTTTGTTGGCAGCTTGGAAGCGGCTGCATAGCGATTGAAAGGTTGCATTGTATAACCTTGCAGCGAAGTATACCTTGCTATTGCTATGCATATTGATGCGAGCTCGTCTCGGTTTTGCGTATTTTGATGTTCTCGATAGGAAATACAGGCGGGATTCATGCAAACTGACGAGCCGTTCTCGGAGACCATTTTGTAGGTACCTTAGATCTTTTGGTTGCATTTGGATGGATGACAGTACGGACACGTCCTCGAGCTCCGAAGCTCGTCCGTCAATGCAACGACCGCGTACTGGCTATGTTGCCTTCGCAGGTTCTTTCCGGCTCGCCGAGCATGCCCTTTGATTCGTCTACCTACGCAAGTGCCTTGATTTCCGATACACATGACTGCGACGGCTTTGTTTCCAGTGTTGCTTTTTATGATGCTTCTTTCTTCTGCAGCTATTTTACTGTAAGTCAATCTTGTTGCAATCTCCTGACTTCGTTTTTCTTTCTTTGCTCTCGATGATTGATAAAAAGACCTCAAAGCTTTTCTCGACTCGCATGCAACCTAAGAACGCTTTAGCAAGATATGTCGAACTCGAGAACGAACTTGCTTACTCCGTGTGCAATGGCAACATCTTTTCCTGCCGTTGCCTTTTGTATTGAGTTTTCTCCTATTCGCTTTTCAGCGTCTTGAACGGCTTGGTTTTTCGATTTTCGTTTTTGCCGCATCCTAGTGTGTTTGTTGCAAAGAGACTTTTCGTTTATCTGTGCCGCTCTTATACAATTGAATCTGGACATTGCTACTTATGCAATGAAGTTTTCGCCATCATTTGTATTGGATGACTCTGCAGTTGTATCCGGAGCCATGTTTCCATCAAGCTCTGTATCATCAAGTGCTGCGAATCTGTTGTAAAGAGATATGTGATACTGTAATTTCTCTTGGGTCATAGCGACAGTCGTAGACATTGTGCGTAAGCCATAATCTGTGCCACTGTATCCAAGAGTCTTGCCGGCGTCGAAAGCTTCCTTCTCTAGCACAGATATATCGATATTAGACGGAGATTCCTCGCAAGCGTAATGTCGCAAAGTAGGCAGAGTCTTGTTCGTATTTTCAGCTTTCTCTTGATCCCGTCCGGTAGGTTCCTTCTTTAAACTTCTGGTAATGTTGTATAACATCATCCTCATATCTTTCAACCTTGTAGCTGTGTTTTCCGCATCTGTAATTGCCTGCGCTCGCTTCAAACGTGGATCTCGTAGTATATCTAAACTCTCTGTTCCAAGACTTGATTTGGCTTCTTGGTACGCTTTGTTACTACGTTTCCGCTCCTTTTGTTGTAATTTGTAAACCGCCTTGAGCTCTGCAATCTTCGTCTTCAATGCTTCTATGTCGATATTGTCGATGTCTTGTCCCTGTGAGATTTGGGTTTTGTATGTCGCACATGCTTATTTTTCATGTTTTCGTTTGCCCAGCAAAGGGATGATGCCGAAAGATGTCAATAGGAACGATTTTTGGAATGTAAGATCCGATTCATTACAAATCATTTTATCAATATCGAGATATCGAGAAAGGCATCCATCATCAGTTCCTTGTTCTCGCGGGCTTTCCTGATATTTGTGATTTCTTCTCCGCTATATGTGCACAGATTGAAACGATCCGCGTTTGAAATGAACATTTCATATATCGATGTTGCTTCGAGCGTCAATGATTGAATTCTTCCTGATGAAACTAATCGAGATATTTGCGTCGTGAATTCTTGACATCCACAGATTGTCAGCATCGTATTGGCAAAGACAACGAAGGGAAATGCATCAGCAATCGATCGGTGCTTTTTTCCATTTGACTCTCGAACGAAAGGTCGTAGCAAGTTGACGATGGTTTTTACAGCTTGAACCTCTTGGGACTGGAGTTCAAAGTCGTTGCAGCAAGTTTCGGTACTATGTTGTTCGGTAACATCATTGCCGACTGTAGTTGAGAAAATAAAACTCTTGGAAATGCGTTTTAAGCGATTCAATCGTTTTCGACTTGGCTCTGCATGCTTTTTTGGTTGTCTTGCTCGTCATCACTGCCAGGAGTATCTTTGTCAGGAGAATCCTCTTCGTTACACTCTTCCAAAATCTCAACAATGCTTTCTTCTTCTATACCATCGCGCAGCAGCCTTGATACTATCCTGATCTAAACATTGTCCGCCTTAGAACTGCAACTATTATCGTTACATAGATTACCTACTACATACCTTGTCATCATCATTGTCTGCTTCATTAGTGTCGCTTTACAAGTTCTGGAACCCAACGTATCATACTCATCATAAAAAGGGGTGTTTGAATCCACTCAGATGCAAGCTTACCTTTCTATCTTGAGCTTGATTCTTCAACCTTTTTTGCCAATTTTCATTAATTGCTGTATCCGTTGCTGACATTTATATCGTCGCGGAGACCACTTTTCTTCTTCGTCGCTGTCCTTGGCTTGAACGATACGATTTTCGGTTTTCTGCAAAAACTTTTTCTCTTCGCGAAGACAATTTCGCTGAAAATTCCGGATGGCTGCGCTATCCACCTTCTTGATTTTTTTTGGCTTTCCTAGAAACTAATTGATTGTAGTGTACTTCTCCTTTAGAAGCCAGGTACAATCGTAACAAATGCGCACGACGTATTACGCTGATCTTAAAAGCAGCTTATTATTCCTCCAAATTTGCTCCAAATTTGTGCAGTGTTGATACACAGCCCTGTTCGTCGTTTGAGACAATCCCGATGGCGCAGACGTGAAATAATAGAGACCAGGCATGTAATAGCCACAATCGATGCTGCCTAATGCCCGTTGCTGTACAGTTGCAGCCATTCTCCCCAAGTAGATAGAATGCAACCTTTCAATATGTTATTCATCGAAAAGCACTGTGTCTGCGGCTCCAACTAAAGACATATTCAGGGATATATATTTATCCTGCTCGAGCATCGATGTGTCTCTGAGTGCATGACCCGGGATGATCTGCGTAAGATCGAATTGTGTGCCATTTTTTGCAACAAATTCCAACATTGTCGTGCGTACCACAGCGGACAGATTGGCGATGTCATCTGATATCAGCTCTTGCATCGAGCCAAGCCTTTGCTCGAATATTTCAATGTAATCTTCCGGTAAGCCAGGGCGTAATACACTGCTCAAAGACACGCTTGTTATTCCATGATTGCTACCATCATCATCGTTGTTCTCGGCCTCTGTATTCTTCTTATCTTCCTTTTCATCATTTATGCTGCTCCACTGTATCCCCACATATTTGTTGATTCTGTCAAAATTCGAGTTCAGGAAACTTTTCCAGCGGTCGAGTGGGGAGGGAGACAACTTGTTAAGCTTCTTTCTCGATGT
Organism: Rhizomucor pusillus; assembly: GCF_041956525.1. Lineage (NCBI taxonomy): Eukaryota > Fungi > Mucoromycota > Mucoromycetes > Mucorales > Lichtheimiaceae > Rhizomucor > Rhizomucor pusillus. Next base: position 1,005,908 of record NW_027192149.1, read on the forward strand.
GCCGTATGGCCAGCTGGCAGTTGCTTCAAAGCCAGAAATTTGGCTTTCTTTTTAGTCACCTCCTTTTCTATCTTGTTTATCGTTTTGAGCCTTTCACTTTCATCTTCTGGAAGCTCTGACGGACTGTTCTTGAGTTTCCGGATTGATCCACGTACAAGTTTGTCAAAGACTTGTTCGAGATTGGCTATAAGCACAACTTGGTCAATTTCGACTGCCTGGATGACATTCTTCTTCGAAGTTGTGGATTGGTCACGTAATCTTGGGAATGGAATTTCACCTGTAGTTGGTGCTTGTTTGGTATGATATCTTACTTTTTTCATTTCTGGATGAAAAAGAGGAAGAAAGGACACGCTTGCGTGCGAGACAAAGTATTCTTTCGTGTTCAATGCCCGCCATTATGCAATGCTTTCGTGGACAGATGCTTGCATAATAGAATGGACCCTTGATGCTGTCAAATTACCAGATGATACATACATGAAAATACAGTGTTTCGAAAATTGAACTTTGATTTTGATGATGAGAGTCCAAAGTTCAGACTTCGTTAGATTGATAACATCAACAAAGATGCACGGAGAAACATTCTTTTTTCATGGCTGTATGCCGATGAATAATGGATTGCATATAAGGATATGCTAATGCATGTAAGCAAACATACATAGTAGTATGACATACAAAATATGCCAGAAAAATCCTTCTCTACAAAGTTTGGATGTAACGGGTCATTCGTTAATCATCGATCCAAACTGAGCAGTGAAGCAGACTACAAATAATTGATAGAAGAATTCAACATTGTATCTAAAGTGATGATTGAGTCTGGCCATTTCAGGAACTCAGGTGCTGAATCAAAGTCCAGTTCCTGGGATTCTGAATCGAAGTCGAGTTCCTTAGATTAGTGTCTGTTCTGCCTGCAAAAGTCCAAAAGCAAACATTAATTTTGTAGCCCATATCCTGCTATAC